>NW_027477885.1:0-52334 GCF_051020955.1 Megalopta genalis
GGTTTAGCTTCAAATCCATGCGAAACAAATGATTTAGCATCAAACACTTGTGATATAAGTGATATAGCTGCAAATGCAGACGAATCAAACGGGATAGCTTCAAAATCCATGCGATACATATCATTTAGCTTCAAATCGATACGATGTAGAAGGTTTAGCTACAAATCCATGCGAAACAAATGATTTAGCTTCAAATCAATGCGATGTAGAAGGTTTAGCTACAAATCCATGCGAAACAAATGATTTAGGTTCAGATGCTTTCGATTTAAGTGATGTAGCTTCAAATGCAGACGAATGAAACGAGTTAGCTTCAAAATCCATGCGATACATATCATTTAGCTTTAAATCCATGCGAAATAGAAGACTTAGCTTCAAATCCATGCAAAACAAATGATTCAGCTTCAAATCAATACGATGTAGAAGGCTTAGCTTCAAATCCATGCGAAACAAATGATTTAGGTTCAGATGCTTGCGATATAAGTGATGTAGCATCAAATATATATATAGCTTAATATAGCTTCAAATGCAGGCGAAACAAACGAAGTAGCTTCAAATCCAAACGAAACACATGCTTTAGCTTCAAATCAACGCGAAGTAGAAGGCTTAGCTTCAAATCCGCGCGAAACAAATGATTCAGGTTCAAATACTTGCGATATAAGTGCTATAGCTTCAAATGCAGGCGAATCAAACGAGTTAGCTTCAAATCCATGCGGAACACATGATTTAGCTTCAAATCAATGCGAAGTAGAAGGCTTGGCTTCAAATCCATGCGAAACAAATGGTTTGGCTTCAAATACTTGCGATATACATGAATCAGCTTTAACTGCATGCGAAACAAACGAGTTAGCATCAAATCCATGCAAAACACATGATTTAGATTCAAATCAAAGCGATGTAGAAGGTATAGCTTCAAATCCCACCGAAATACATGATTTAGCTGCAAATCAATACGATGTAGAAGGTTTAGCTTCAAATCCAAGCGAATCACATGATTTAGCTTCAAATCAATGCGATGTAGAAGGTGTAGCTTCAAATCCGTGCGAAACAAATGATTGAGCTTCAAACACTTGTGATATAAGTGATACAGCTGCAAATGCAGAAGAATCAAACGGGGTAGCTTCAAAATGCAGGCGATACATATCATTTAGCTTCAAATCGATACGATTTGGAAGGTTTAGCTTCAAATCCATGCGAAACAAATGATTTAGCATCAAACACTTGGGATATAAGGGATATAGCTTCAAATGCAGACGAATGAAACGAGTTAGCTTCAAAATCCATGCGATACATATCATTTAGCTTTAAATCCATGCGAAATAGAAGGTTTAGCTTCAAATCCATGCAAAACAAATGATTCAGCTTCAAATCAATACGATGTAGAAGGTTTAGCTTCAAATCCATGCGAAACACATGATTTAACTATAAATCCATGCAAAACACATGATTTAGCTTCAAATCAATGCGAAGTAGAAGGCTTATCTTCAAATCCATGCGAAACAAATCATTCAGCTTCAGATACTTGCGATATAAGTGATATAGCTTCAAATGCAGGCGAAACAAACGAAGTAGCTTCAAATCCAAACGAAACACATGCTTTAGCTTCAAATCAACGCGAAGTAGAAGGCTTAGCTTCAAATCCGCGCGAAACAAATGATTCAGGTTCAAATACTTGCGATATAAGTGCTATAGCTTCAAATGCAGGCGAATCAAACGAGTTAGCTTCAAATCCATGCGGAACACATGATTTGGCTTCAAATCAATGCGAAGTAGAAGGCTTGGCTTCAAATCCATGCGAAACAAATGGTTTGGCTTCAAATACTTGCGATATACATGAATCAGCTTTAACTCTATGCGAAACAAACGAGTTAGCATAAAATCCATGCAACACACATGATTTAGCTTCAAATCAATGCGAAGTAGAAGGCTTGGCTTCAAATCCATGCGAAACAAATGGTTTGGCTTCAAATACTTGCGATATACATGAATCATCTTTAACTGCATGCGAAACAAACGAGTTAGCATCAAATCCATGCAAAACACATGATTTAGATTCAAATCAAAGCGATGTAGAAGGTATAGCTTCAAATCCCACCGAAATACATGATTTAGCTGCAAATCAATACGATGTAGAAGGTTTAGCTTCAAATCCAAGCGAATCACATGATTTAGCTTCAAATCAATGCGATGTAGAAGGTGTAGCTTCAAATCCGTGCGAAACAAATGATTGAGCTTCAAACACTTGTGATATAAGTGATACAGCTGCAAATGCAGAAGAATCAAACGGGGTAGCTTCAAAATGCAGGCGATACATATCATTTAGCTTCAAATCGATACGATTTGGAAGGTTTAGCTTCAAATCCATGCGAAACAAATGATTTAGCATCAAACACTTGGGATATAAGTGATATAGCTTCAAATGCAGACGAATGAAACGAGTTAGCCTCAAAATCCATGCGATACATATCATTTAGCTTTAAATCCATGCGAAATAGAAGGTTTAGCTTCAAATCCATGCAAAACAAATGATTCAGCTTCAAATCAATACGATGTAGAAGGTTTAGCTTCAAATCCATGCGAAACACATGATTTAACTATAAATCCATGCAAAACACATGATTTAGCTTCAAATCAATGCGAAGTAGAAGGCTTATCTTCAAATCCATGCGAAACAAATCATTCAGCTTCAGATACTTGCGATATAAGTGATATAGCTTCAAATGCAGGCGAAACAAACGAAGTAGCTTCAAATCCAAACGAAACACATGCTTTAGCTTCAAATCAACGCGAAGTAGAAGGCTTAGCTTCAAATCCGCGCGAAACAAATGATTCAGGTTCAAATACTTGCGATATAAGTGCTATAGCTTCAAATGCAGGCGAATCAAACGAGTTAACTTCAAATCCATGCGGAACACATGATTTAGCTTCAAATCAATGCGAAGTAGAAGGCTTGGCTTCAAATCCATGCGAAACAAATGGTTTGGCTTCAAATACTTGCGATATACATGAATCAGCTTTAACTCTATGCGAAACAAACGAGTTAGCATCAAATCCATGCAAAACACATGATTTAGATTCAAATCAAAGCGATGTAGAAGGTATAGCTTCAAATCCCACCGAAATACATGATTTAGCTGCAAATCAATACGATGTAGAAGGTTTAGCTTCAAATCCTAGCGAATCTCATGATTTAGCTTCAAATCAATGCGATGTAGAAGGTGTAGCTTCAAATCCGTGCGAAACAAATGATTGAGCTTCAAACACTTGTGATATAAGTGATACAGCTGCAAATGCAGAAGAATCAAACGGGGTAGCTTCAAAATGCAGGCGATACATATCATTTAGCTTCAAATCGATACGATTTGGAAGGTTTAGCTTCAAATCCATGCGAAACAAATGATTTAGCATCAGATACTTGCGATATAACTGATATAGCTTCAAATGCAGACCAAACAAACGAGTTAACTTCAAATACAAGCGAAACACATGATTTAGCTTCAAATCAATGCGATGTAGAAGGTTTAGCTTCAAATCCATGCGAAACAAATGATTTCGCTTCAAACACTTGCGATATATGTGTTATACCATCAAATGCAGGGGAAACAAACGAGTTAGCATCAAATCCATGCAAAACACATGATTTAGCTTCAAATCAATGCGATGTAGAAGGATTAGCTTCAAATCCATGCGAAACACATGATTTAACTATAAATCCATGCAAAACACATGATTTAGCTTCAAATAAATGCGAAGTAGAAGGCTTATCTTCAAATCCATGCGAAACAAATCATTCAGCTTCAGATACTTGCGATATAAGTGATATATCTTCAAATGCAGACGGAACAAACGTGCTAGCTTCAACTCCATACGAAACACATTATTTAGCTTCAAAACAATACGATGTGGAAGGTTTAGCTTCAAATCCATGCGACACAAATGACTTGCATCAGATACTTGCGATATAAGTGATATAGCTTCAAATGCAGGCGAAACAAACGAAGTAGCTTCAAATCCAAACGAAACACATGCTTTAGCTTCAAATCAACGCGAAGTAGAAGGCTTAGCTTCAAATCCGCGCGAAACAAATGATTCAGGTTCAAATACTTGCGATATAAGTGCTATAGCTTCAAATGCAGGCGAACCAAACGAGTTAGCTTCAAATCCATTCGGAACACATGATTTAGGTTCAAATCAATGCGAAGTAGAAGGCTTGGCTTCAAATCCATGCGAAACAAATGGTTTGGCTTCAAATACTTGCGATATACATGAATCAGCTTTAACTGCATGCGAAACAAACGAGTTAGCATCAAATCCATGCAAAACACATGATTTAGATTCAAATCAAAGCGATGTAGAAGGTATAGCTTCAAATCCCACCGAAATACATGATTTAGCTGCAAATCAATACGATGTAGAAGGTTTAGCTTCAAATCCAAGCGAATCACATGATTTAGCTTCAAATCAACGCGAAGTAGAAGGCTTAGCTTCAAATCCGCGCGAAACAAATGATTCAGGTTCAAATACTTGCGATATAAGTGCTATAGCTTCAAATGCAGGCGAATCAAACGAGTTAGCTTCAAATCCATGCGGAACACATGATTTAGCTTCAAATCAATGCGAAGTAGAAGGCTTATCTTCAAATCCATGCGAAACAAATCATTCAGCTTCAGATACTTGCGATATAAGTGATATAGCTTCAAATCCAAACGAAACACATGCTTTAGCTTCAAATCAACGCGAAGTAGAAGGCTTAGCTTCAAATCCGCGCGAAACAAATGATTCAGGTTCAAGTACTTGCGATATAAGTGCTATAGCTTCAAATGCAGGCGAATCAAACGAGTTAGCTTCAAATCCATGCGGAACACATGATTTAGCTTCAAATCAATGCGAAGTAGAAGGCTTGGCTTCAAATCCATGCGAAACAAATGGTTTGGATTCAAATACTTGCGATATACATGAATCAGCTTTAACTCTATGCGAAACAAACGAGTTAGCATAAAATCCATGCAACACACATGATTTAGCTTCAAATCAATGCGAAGTAGAAGGCTTGGCTTCAAATCCATGCGAAACAAATGGTTTGGCTTCAAATACTAGCGATATACATGAATCACCTTTAACTGCATGCGAAACAAACGAGTTAGCATCAAATCCATGCAAAACACATGATTTAGTTTCAAATCAAAGCGATGTAGAAGGTATAGCTTCAAATCCCACCGAAATACATGATTTAGCTGCAAATCAATACGATGTAGAAGGTTTAGCTTCAAATCCTAGCGAATCTCATGATTTAGCTTCAAATCAATGCGATGTAGAAGGTGTAGCTTCAAATCCGTGCGAAACAAATGATTGAGCTTCAAACACTTGTGATATAAGTGATACAGCTGCAAATGCAGAAGAATCAAACGGGGTAGCTTCAAAATGCAGGTGATACATATCATTTAGCTTCAAATCGATACGATTTGGAAGGTTTAGCTTCAAATCCATGCGAAACAAATGATTTAGCATCAAACACTTGTGATATAAGTGATATAGCTGCAAATGCAGACGAATCAAACGGGATAGCTTCAAAATCCATGCGATACATATCATTTAGCTTCAAATCGATACGATGTAGAAGGTTTAGCTACAAATCCATGCGAAACAAATGATTTAGCTTCAAATCAATGCGATGTAGAAGGTTTAGCTACAAATCCATGCGAAACAAATGATTTAGGTTCAGATGCTTTCGATTTAAGTGATGTAGCTTCAAATGCAGACGAATGAAACGAGTTAGCTTCAAAATCCATGCGATACATATCATTTAGCTTTAAATCCATGCGAAATAGAAGACTTAGCTTCAAATCCATGCAAAACAAATGATTCAGCTTCAAATCAATACGATGTAGAAGGCTTAGCTTCAAATCCATGCGAAACAAATGATTTAGGTTCAGATGCTTGCGATATAAGTGATGTAGCATCAAATATATATATAGCTTAATATAGCTTCAAATGCAGGCGAAACAAACGAAGTAGCTTCAAATCCAAACGAAACACATGCTTTAGCTTCAAATCAACGCGAAGTAGAAGGCTTAGCTTCAAATCCGCGCGAAACAAATGATTCAGGTTCAAATACTTGCGATATAAGTGCTATAGCTTCAAATGCAGGCGAATCAAACGAGTTAGCTTCAAATCCATGCGGAACACATGATTTAGCTTCAAATCAATGCGGAGTAGAAGGCTTGGCTTCAAATCCATGCGAAACAAATGGTTTGGCTTCAAATACTGCGATATACATGAATCAGCTTTAACTGCATGCGAAACAAACGAGTTAGCATCAAATCCATGCAAAACACATGATTTAGATTCAAATCAAAGCGATGTAGAAGGTATAGCTTCAAATCCCACCGAAATACATGATTTAGCTGCAAATCAATACGATGTAGAAGGTTTAGCTTCAAATCCAAGCGAATCACATGATTTAGCTTCAAATCAATGCGATGTAGAAGGTGTAGCTTCAAATCCGTGCGAAACAAATGATTGAGCTTCAAACACTTGTGATATAAGTGATACAGCTGCAAATGCAGAAGAATCAAACGGGGTAGCTTCAAAATGCAGGTGATACATATCATTTAGCTTCAAATCGATACGATTTGGAAGGTTTAGCTTCAAATCCATGCGAAACAAATGATTTAGCATCAAACACTTGTGATATAAGTGATATAGCTGCAAATGCAGACGAATCAAACGGGATAGCTTCAAAATCCATGCGATACATATCATTTAGCTTCAAATCGATACGATGTAGAAGGTTTAGCTACAAATCCATGCGAAACAAATGATTTAGCTTCAAATCAATGCGATGTAGAAGGTTTAGCTACAAATCCATGCGAAACAAATGATTTAGGTTCAGATGCTTTCGATTTAAGTGATGTAGCTTCAAATGCAGACGAATGAAACGAGTTAGCTTCAAAATCCATGCGATACATATCATTTAGCTTTAAATCCATGCGAAATAGAAGACTTAGCTTCAAATCCATGCAAAACAAATGATTCAGCTTCAAATCAATACGATGTAGAAGGCTTAGCTTCAAATCCATGCGAAACAAATGATTTAGGTTCAGATGCTTGCGATATAAGTGATGTAGCATCAAATATATATATAGCTTAATATAGCTTCAAATGCAGGCGAAACAAACGAAGTAGCTTCAAATCCAAACGAAACACATGCTTTAGCTTCAAATCAACGCGAAGTAGAAGGCTTAGCTTCAAATCCGCGCGAAACAAATGATTCAGGTTCAAATACTTGCGATATAAGTGCTATAGCTTCAAATGCAGGCGAATCAAACGAGTTAGCTTCAAATCCATGCGGAACACATGATTTAGCTTCAAATCAATGCGGAGTAGAAGGCTTGGCTTCAAATCCATGCGAAACAAATGGTTTGGCTTCAAATACTTGCGATATACATGAATCAGCTTTAACTGCATGCGAAACAAACGAGTTAGCATCAAATCCATGCAAAACACATGATTTAGATTCAAATCAAAGCGATGTAGAAGGTATAGCTTCAAATCCCACCGAAATACATGATTTAGCTGCAAATCAATACGATGTAGAAGGTTTAGCTTCAAATCCAAGCGAATCACATGATTTAGCTTCAAATCAATGCGATGTAGAAGGTGTAGCTTCAAATCCGTGCGAAACAAATGATTGAGCTTCAAACACTTGTGATATAAGTGATACAGCTGCAAATGCAGAAGAATCAAACGGGGTAGCTTCAAAATGCAGGCGATACATATCATTTAGCTTCAAATCGATACGATTTGGAAGGTTTAGCTTCAAATCCATGCGAAACAAATGATTTAGCATCAAACACTTGGGATATAAGTGATATAGCTTCAAATGCAGACGAATGAAACGAGTTAGCTTCAAAATCCATGCGATACATATCATTTAGCTTTAAATCCATGCGAAATAGAAGGTTTAGCTTCAAATCCATGCAAAACAAATGATTCAGCTTCAAATCAATACGATGTAGAAGGTTTAGCTTCAAATCCATGCGAAACACATGATTTAACTATAAATCCATGCAAAACACATGATTTATCTTCAAATCAATGCGAAGTAGAAGGCTTATCTTCAAATCCATGCGAAACAAATCATTCAGCTTCAGATACTTGCGATATAAGTGATATAGCTTCAAATCCAAACGAAACACATGCTTTAGCTTCAAATCAACGCGAAGTAGAAGGCTTAGCTTCAAATCCGCGCGAAACAAATGATTCAGGTTCAAGTACTTGCGATATAAGTGCTATAGCTTCAAATGCAGGCGAATCAAACGAGTTAGCTTCAAATCCATGCGGAACACATGATTTAGCTTCAAATCAATGCGAAGTAGAAGGCTTGGCTTCAAATCCATGCGAAACAAATGGTTTGGCTTCAAATACTTGCGATATACATGAATCAGCTTTAACTCTATGCGAAACAAACGAGTTAGCATAAAATCCATGCAACACACATGATTTAGCTTCAAATCAATGCGAAGTAGAAGGCTTGGCTTCAAATCCATGCGAAACAAATGGTTTGGCTTCAAATACTAGCGATATACATGAATCACCTTTAACTGCATGCGAAACAAACGAGTTAGCATCAAATCCATGCAAAACACATGATTTAGTTTCAAATCAAAGCGATGTAGAAGGTATAGCTTCAAATCCCACCGAAATACATGATTTAGCTGCAAATCAATACGATGTAGAAGGTTTAGCTTCAAATCCTAGCGAATCTCATGATTTAGCTTCAAATCAATGCGATGTAGAAGGTGTAGCTTCAAATCCGTGCGAAACAAATGATTGAGCTTCAAACACTTGTGATATAAGTGATACAGCTGCAAATGCAGAAGAATCAAACGGGGTAGCTTCAAAATGCAGGTGATACATATCATTTAGCTTCAAATCGATACGATTTGGAAGGTTTAGCTTCAAATCCATGCGAAACAAATGATTTAGCATCAAACACTTGTGATATAAGTGATATAGCTGCAAATGCAGACGAATCAAACGGGATAGCTTCAAAATCCATGCGATACATATCATTTAGCTTCAAATCGATACGATGTAGAAGGTTTAGCTACAAATCCATGCGAAACAAATGATTTAGCTTCAAATCAATGCGATGTAGAAGGTTTAGCTACAAATCCATGCGAAACAAATGATTTAGGTTCAGATGCTTTCGATTTAAGTGATGTAGCTTCAAATGCAGACGAATGAAACGAGTTAGCTTCAAAATCCATGCGATACATATCATTTAGCTTTAAATCCATGCGAAATAGAAGACTTAGCTTCAAATCCATGCAAAACAAATGATTCAGCTTCAAATCAATACGATGTAGAAGGCTTAGCTTCAAATCCATGCGAAACAAATGATTTAGGTTCAGATGCTTGCGATATAAGTGATGTAGCATCAAATATATATATAGCTTAATATAGCTTCAAATGCAGGCGAAACAAACGAAGTAGCTTCAAATCCAAACGAAACACATGCTTTAGCTTCAAATCAACGCGAAGTAGAAGGCTTAGCTTCAAATCCGCGCGAAACAAATGATTCAGGTTCAAATACTTGCGATATAAGTGCTATAGCTTCAAATGCAGGCGAATCAAACGAGTTAGCTTCAAATCCATGCGGAACACATGATTTAGCTTCAAATCAATGCGAAGTAGAAGGCTTGGCTTCAAATCCATGCGAAACAAATGGTTTGGCTTCAAATACTTGCGATATACATGAATCAGCTTTAACTGCATGCGAAACAAACGAGTTAGCATCAAATCCATGCAAAACACATGATTTAGATTCAAATCAAAGCGATGTAGAAGGTATAGCTTCAAATCCCACCGAAATACATGATTTAGCTGCAAATCAATACGATGTAGAAGGTTTAGCTTCAAATCCAAGCGAATCACATGATTTAGCTTCAAATCAATGCGATGTAGAAGGTGTAGCTTCAAATCCGTGCGAAACAAATGATTGAGCTTCAAACACTTGTGATATAAGTGATACAGCTGCAAATGCAGAAGAATCAAACGGGGTAGCTTCAAAATGCAGGCGATACATATCATTTAGCTTCAAATCGATACGATTTGGAAGGTTTAGCTTCAAATCCATGCGAAACAAATGATTTAGCATCAAACACTTGGGATATAAGGGATATAGCTTCAAATGCAGACGAATGAAACGAGTTAGCTTCAAAATCCATGCGATACATATCATTTAGCTTTAAATCCATGCGAAATAGAAGGTTTAGCTTCAAATCCATGCAAAACAAATGATTCAGCTTCAAATCAATACGATGTAGAAGGTTTAGCTTCAAATCCATGCGAAACACATGATTTAACTATAAATCCATGCAAAACACATGATTTAGCTTCAAATCAATGCGAAGTAGAAGGCTTATCTTCAAATCCATGCGAAACAAATCATTCAGCTTCAGATACTTGCGATATAAGTGATATAGCTTCAAATGCAGGCGAAACAAACGAAGTAGCTTCAAATCCAAACGAAACACATGCTTTAGCTTCAAATCAACGCGAAGTAGAAGGCTTAGCTTCAAATCCGCGCGAAACAAATGATTCAGGTTCAAATACTTGCGATATAAGTGCTATAGCTTCAAATGCAGGCGAATCAAACGAGTTAGCTTCAAATCCATGCGGAACACATGATTTGGCTTCAAATCAATGCGAAGTAGAAGGCTTGGCTTCAAATCCATGCGAAACAAATGGTTTGGCTTCAAATACTTGCGATATACATGAATCAGCTTTAACTCTATGCGAAACAAACGAGTTAGCATAAAATCCATGCAACACACATGATTTAGCTTCAAATCAATGCGAAGTAGAAGGCTTGGCTTCAAATCCATGCGAAACAAATGGTTTGGCTTCAAATACTTGCGATATACATGAATCATCTTTAACTGCATGCGAAACAAACGAGTTAGCATCAAATCCATGCAAAACACATGATTTAGATTCAAATCAAAGCGATGTAGAAGGTATAGCTTCAAATCCCACCGAAATACATGATTTAGCTGCAAATCAATACGATGTAGAAGGTTTAGCTTCAAATCCAAGCGAATCACATGATTTAGCTTCAAATCAATGCGATGTAGAAGGTGTAGCTTCAAATCCGTGCGAAACAAATGATTGAGCTTCAAACACTTGTGATATAAGTGATACAGCTGCAAATGCAGAAGAATCAAACGGGGTAGCTTCAAAATGCAGGCGATACATATCATTTAGCTTCAAATCGATACGATTTGGAAGGTTTAGCTTCAAATCCATGCGAAACAAATGATTTAGCATCAAACACTTGGGATATAAGTGATATAGCTTCAAATGCAGACGAATGAAACGAGTTAGCCTCAAAATCCATGCGATACATATCATTTAGCTTTAAATCCATGCGAAATAGAAGGTTTAGCTTCAAATCCATGCAAAACAAATGATTCAGCTTCAAATCAATACGATGTAGAAGGTTTAGCTTCAAATCCATGCGAAACACATGATTTAACTATAAATCCATGCAAAACACATGATTTAGCTTCAAATCAATGCGAAGTAGAAGGCTTATCTTCAAATCCATGCGAAACAAATCATTCAGCTTCAGATACTTGCGATATAAGTGATATAGCTTCAAATGCAGGCGAAACAAACGAAGTAGCTTCAAATCCAAACGAAACACATGCTTTAGCTTCAAATCAACGCGAAGTAGAAGGCTTAGCTTCAAATCCGCGCGAAACAAATGATTCAGGTTCAAATACTTGCGATATAAGTGCTATAGCTTCAAATGCAGGCGAATCAAACGAGTTAACTTCAAATCCATGCGGAACACATGATTTAGCTTCAAATCAATGCGAAGTAGAAGGCTTGGCTTCAAATCCATGCGAAACAAATGGTTTGGCTTCAAATACTTGCGATATACATGAATCAGCTTTAACTCTATGCGAAACAAACGAGTTAGCATCAAATCCATGCAAAACACATGATTTAGATTCAAATCAAAGCGATGTAGAAGGTATAGCTTCAAATCCCACCGAAATACATGATTTAGCTGCAAATCAATACGATGTAGAAGGTTTAGCTTCAAATCCTAGCGAATCTCATGATTTAGCTTCAAATCAATGCGATGTAGAAGGTGTAGCTTCAAATCCGTGCGAAACAAATGATTGAGCTTCAAACACTTGTGATATAAGTGATACAGCTGCAAATGCAGAAGAATCAAACGGGGTAGCTTCAAAATGCAGGCGATACATATCATTTAGCTTCAAATCGATACGATTTGGAAGGTTTAGCTTCAAATCCATGCGAAACAAATGATTTAGCATCAGATACTTGCGATATAACTGATATAGCTTCAAATGCAGACCAAACAAACGAGTTAACTTCAAATACAAGCGAAACACATGATTTAGCTTCAAATCAATGCGATGTAGAAGGTTTAGCTTCAAATCCATGCGAAACAAATGATTTCGCTTCAAACACTTGCGATATATGTGTTATACCATCAAATGCAGGGGAAACAAACGAGTTAGCATCAAATCCATGCAAAACACATGATTTAGCTTCAAATCAATGCGATGTAGAAGGATTAGCTTCAAATCCATGCGAAACACATGATTTAACTATAAATCCATGCAAAACACATGATTTAGCTTCAAATAAATGCGAAGTAGAAGGCTTATCTTCAAATCCATGCGAAACAAATCATTCAGCTTCAGATACTTGCGATATAAGTGATATATCTTCAAATGCAGACGGAACAAACGTGCTAGCTTCAACTCCATACGAAACACATTATTTAGCTTCAAAACAATACGATGTGGAAGGTTTAGCTTCAAATCCATGCGACACAAATGACTTGCATCAGATACTTGCGATATAAGTGATATAGCTTCAAATGCAGGCGAAACAAACGAAGTAGCTTCAAATCCAAACGAAACACATGCTTTAGCTTCAAATCAACGCGAAGTAGAAGGCTTAGCTTCAAATCCGCGCGAAACAAATGATTCAGGTTCAAATACTTGCGATATAAGTGCTATAGCTTCAAATGCAGGCGAACCAAACGAGTTAGCTTCAAATCCATTCGGAACACATGATTTAGGTTCAAATCAATGCGAAGTAGAAGGCTTGGCTTCAAATCCATGCGAAACAAATGGTTTGGCTTCAAATACTTGCGATATACATGAATCAGCTTTAACTGCATGCGAAACAAACGAGTTAGCATCAAATCCATGCAAAACACATGATTTAGATTCAAATCAAAGCGATGTAGAAGGTATAGCTTCAAATCCCACCGAAATACATGATTTAGCTGCAAATCAATACGATGTAGAAGGTTTAGCTTCAAATCCAAGCGAATCACATGATTTAGCTTCAAATCAACGCGAAGTAGAAGGCTTAGCTTCAAATCCGCGCGAAACAAATGATTCAGGTTCAAATACTTGCGATATAAGTGCTATAGCTTCAAATGCAGGCGAACCAAACGAGTTAGCTTCAAATCCATTCGGAACACATGATTTAGGTTCAAATCAATGCGAAGTAGAAGGCTTGGCTTCAAATCCATGCGAAACAAATGGTTTGGCTTCAAATACTTGCGATATACATGAATCACCTTTAACTGCATGCGAAACAAACGAGTTAGCATCAAATCCATGCAAAACACATGATTTAGTTTCAAATCAAAGCGATGTAGAAGGTATAGCTTCAAATCCCACCGAAATACATGATTTAGCTGCAAATCAATACGATGTAGAAGGTTTAGCTTCAAATCCTAGCGAATCTCATGATTTAGCTTCAAATCAATGCGATGTAGAAGGTGTAGCTTCAAATCCGTGCGAAACAAATGATTGAGCTTCAAACACTTGTGATATAAGTGATACAGCTGCAAATGCAGAAGAATCAAACGGGGTAGCTTCAAAATGCAGGTGATACATATCATTTAGCTTCAAATCGATACGATTTGGAAGGTTTAGCTTCAAATCCATGCGAAACAAATGATTTAGCATCAAACACTTGTGATATAAGTGATATAGCTGCAAATGCAGACGAATCAAACGGGATAGCTTCAAAATCCATGCGATACATATCATTTAGCTTCAAATCGATACGATGTAGAAGGTTTAGCTTCAAATCCATGCGAAACAAATGATTTAGCATCAAACACTTGTGATATAAGTGATATAGCTGCAAATGCAGACGAATCAAACGGGATAGCTTCAAAATCCATGCGATACATATCATTTAGCTTCAAATCGATACGATGTAGAAGGTTTAGCTACAAATCCATGCGAAACAAATGATTTAGCTTCAAATCAATGCGATGTAGAAGGTTTAGCTACAAATCCATGCGAAACAAATGATTTAGGTTCAGATGCTTTCGATTTAAGTGATGTAGCTTCAAATGCAGACGAATGAAACGAGTTAGCTTCAAAATCCATGCGATACATATCATTTAGCTTTAAATCCATGCGAAATAGAAGACTTAGCTTCAAATCCATGCGAAACAAATGATTTAGCATCAGAGACTTGCGATATAACTGAAATAGCTTTAAATGCAGGGGAAACAAACGAGTTAGCATCAAATCCATGCAAAACACATGATTTAGCTTCAAATCAATGCGATGTAGAAGGTTTAGCTTCAAATCCATGCGAAACACATGATTTAACTATAAATCCATGCAAAACACATGATTTAGCTTCAAATCAATGCGAAGTAGAAGGCTTATCTTCAAATCCATGCGAAACAAATCATTCAGCTTCAGATACTTGCGATATAAGTGATATAACTTCAAATGCAGACGGAACAAACGTGCTAGCTTCAACTCTATACGAAACACATTATTTAGCTTCAAAACAATACGATGTGGAAGGTTTAGCTTCAAACCAATGCGATGTGCACGATTTAGCTTCAAACCAATGCGATTTGTAAGGTTTAGCTTCAAATCCATGCAAAACAAATGATTCAGCTTCAAATCAATACGATGTAGAAGGTTTAGCTTCAAATCCATGCGAAACAAATGATTTAGGTTCAGATGCTTGCGATATAAGTGATGTAGCATCAAATGCAGACGAATCAAACGAGTTAGCTTCAAAATCCATGCGGTACACATCATTTAGCTTTAAATCCATGCGAAGTAGAAGGCTTAGCTTCAAATCCATGCGAAACAAATGATTTAGCATCAGAGACTTGCGATATAACTGAAATAGCTTCAAATGCAGGGGAAACAAACGAGTTAGCATCAAATCCATGCAAAACACATGATTTAGCTTCAAATCAATGCGATGTAGAAGGTTTAGCTTCAAATCCATGCGAAACACATGATTTAACTATAAATCCATGCAAAACACATGATTTAGCTTCAAATCAATGCGAAGTAGAAGGCTTATCTTCAAATCCATGCGAAACAAATCATTCAGCTTCAGATACTTGCGATATAAGTGATATAACTTCAAATGCAGACGGAACAAACGTGCTAGCTTCAACTCTATACGAAACACATTATTTAGCTTCAAAACAATACGATGTGGAAGGTTTAGCTTCAAACCAATGCGATGTGCACGATTTAGCTTCAAACCAATGCGATTTGGAAGGTTTAGCTTCAAATCCATGCGAAACAAATGATTTAGCATCAAACACTTGGGATATAAGTGATATAGCTTCAAATGCAGACGAATGAAACGAGTTAGCTTCAAAATCCATGCGATACATATCATTTAGCTTTAAATCCATGCGAAATAGAAGGTTTAGCTTCAAATCCATGCAAAACAAATGATTCAGCTTCAAATCAATACGATGTAGAAGGTTTAGCTTCAAATCCATGCGAAACACATGATTTAACTATAAATCCATGCAAAACACATGATTTAGCTTCAAATCAATGCGAAGTAGAAGGCTTATCTTCAAATCCATGCGAAACAAATCATTCAGCTTCAGATACTTGCGATATAAGTGATATAGCTTCAAATCCAAACGAAACACATGCTTTAGCTTCAAATCAACGCGAAGTAGAAGGCTTAGCTTCAAATCCGCGCGAAACAAATGATTCAGGTTCAAGTACTTGCGATATAAGTGCTATAGCTTCAAATGCAGGCGAATCAAACGAGTTAGCTTCAAATCCATGCGGAACACATGATTTAGCTTCAAATCAATGCGAAGTAGAAGGCTTGGCTTCAAATCCATGCGAAACAAATGGTTTGGATTCAAATACTTGCGATATACATGAATCAGCTTTAACTCTATGCGAAACAAACGAGTTAGCATAAAATCCATGCAACACACATGATTTAGCTTCAAATCAATGCGAAGTAGAAGGCTTGGCTTCAAATCCATGCGAAACAAATGGTTTGGCTTCAAATACTAGCGATATACATGAATCACCTTTAACTGCATGCGAAACAAACGAGTTAGCATCAAATCCATGCAAAACACATGATTTAGTTTCAAATCAAAGCGATGTAGAAGGTATAGCTTCAAATCCCACCGAAATACATGATTTAGCTGCAAATCAATACGATGTAGAAGGTTTAGCTTCAAATCCTAGCGAATCTCATGATTTAGCTTCAAATCAATGCGATGTAGAAGGTGTAGCTTCAAATCCGTGCGAAACAAATGATTGAGCTTCAAACACTTGTGATATAAGTGATACAGCTGCAAATGCAGAAGAATCAAACGGGGTAGCTTCAAAATGCAGGTGATACATATCATTTAGCTTCAAATCGATACGATTTGGAAGGTTTAGCTTCAAATCCATGCGAAACAAATGATTTAGCATCAAACACTTGTGATATAAGTGATATAGCTGCAAATGCAGACGAATCAAACGGGATAGCTTCAAAATCCATGCGATACATATCATTTAGCTTCAAATCGATACGATGTAGAAGGTTTAGCTACAAATCCATGCGAAACAAATGATTTAGCTTCAAATCAATGCGATGTAGAAGGTTTAGCTACAAATCCATGCGAAACAAATGATTTAGGTTCAGATGCTTTCGATTTAAGTGATGTAGCTTCAAATGCAGACGAATGAAACGAGTTAGCTTCAAAATCCATGCGATACATATCATTTAGCTTTAAATCCATGCGAAATAGAAGACTTAGCTTCAAATCCATGCAAAACAAATGATTCAGCTTCAAATCAATACGATGTAGAAGGCTTAGCTTCAAATCCATGCGAAACAAATGATTTAGGTTCAGATGCTTGCGATATAAGTGATGTAGCATCAAATATATATATAGCTTAATATAGCTTCAAATGCAGGCGAAACAAACGAAGTAGCTTCAAATCCAAACGAAACACATGCTTTAGCTTCAAATCAACGCGAAGTAGAAGGCTTAGCTTCAAATCCGCGCGAAACAAATGATTCAGGTTCAAATACTTGCGATATAAGTGCTATAGCTTCAAATGCAGGCGAATCAAACGAGTTAGCTTCAAATCCATGCGGAACACATGATTTAGCTTCAAATCAATGCGGAGTAGAAGGCTTGGCTTCAAATCCATGCGAAACAAATGGTTTGGCTTCAAATACTTGCGATATACATGAATCAGCTTTAACTGCATGCGAAACAAACGAGTTAGCATCAAATCCATGCAAAACACATGATTTAGATTCAAATCAAAGCGATGTAGAAGGTATAGCTTCAAATCCCACCGAAATACATGATTTAGCTGCAAATCAATACGATGTAGAAGGTTTAGCTTCAAATCCAAGCGAATCACATGATTTAGCTTCAAATCAATGCGATGTAGAAGGTGTAGCTTCAAATCCGTGCGAAACAAATGATTGAGCTTCAAACACTTGTGATATAAGTGATACAGCTGCAAATGCAGAAGAATCAAACGGGGTAGCTTCAAAATGCAGGTGATACATATCATTTAGCTTCAAATCGATACGATTTGGAAGGTTTAGCTTCAAATCCATGCGAAACAAATGATTTAGCATCAAACACTTGTGATATAAGTGATATAGCTGCAAATGCAGACGAATCAAACGGGATAGCTTCAAAATCCATGCGATACATATCATTTAGCTTCAAATCGATACGATGTAGAAGGTTTAGCTACAAATCCATGCGAAACAAATGATTTAGCTTCAAATCAATGCGATGTAGAAGGTTTAGCTACAAATCCATGCGAAACAAATGATTTAGGTTCAGATGCTTTCGATTTAAGTGATGTAGCTTCAAATGCAGACGAATGAAACGAGTTAGCTTCAAAATCCATGCGATACATATCATTTAGCTTTAAATCCATGCGAAATAGAAGACTTAGCTTCAAATCCATGCAAAACAAATGATTCAGCTTCAAATCAATACGATGTAGAAGGCTTAGCTTCAAATCCATGCGAAACAAATGATTTAGGTTCAGATGCTTGCGATATAAGTGATGTAGCATCAAATATATATATAGCTTAATATAGCTTCAAATGCAGGCGAAACAAACGAAGTAGCTTCAAATCCAAACGAAACACATGCTTTAGCTTCAAATCAACGCGAAGTAGAAGGCTTAGCTTCAAATCCGCGCGAAACAAATGATTCAGGTTCAAATACTTGCGATATAAGTGCTATAGCTTCAAATGCAGGCGAATCAAACGAGTTAGCTTCAAATCCATGCGGAACACATGATTTAGCTTCAAATCAATGCGGAGTAGAAGGCTTGGCTTCAAATCCATGCGAAACAAATGGTTTGGCTTCAAATACTTGCGATATACATGAATCAGCTTTAACTGCATGCGAAACAAACGAGTTAGCATCAAATCCATGCAAAACACATGATTTAGATTCAAATCAAAGCGATGTAGAAGGTATAGCTTCAAATCCCACCGAAATACATGATTTAGCTGCAAATCAATACGATGTAGAAGGTTTAGCTTCAAATCCAAGCGAATCACATGATTTAGCTTCAAATCAATGCGATGTAGAAGGTGTAGCTTCAAATCCGTGCGAAACAAATGATTGAGCTTCAAACACTTGTGATATAAGTGATACAGCTGCAAATGCAGAAGAATCAAACGGGGTAGCTTCAAAATGCAGGCGATACATATCATTTAGCTTCAAATCGATACGATTTGGAAGGTTTAGCTTCAAATCCATGCGAAACAAATGATTTAGCATCAAACACTTGGGATATAAGTGATATAGCTTCAAATGCAGACGAATGAAACGAGTTAGCTTCAAAATCCATGCGATACATATCATTTAGCTTTAAATCCATGCGAAATAGAAGGTTTAGCTTCAAATCCATGCAAAACAAATGATTCAGCTTCAAATCAATACGATGTAGAAGGTTTAGCTTCAAATCCATGCGAAACACATGATTTAACTATAAATCCATGCAAAACACATGATTTATCTTCAAATCAATGCGAAGTAGAAGGCTTATCTTCAAATCCATGCGAAACAAATCATTCAGCTTCAGATACTTGCGATATAAGTGATATAGCTTCAAATCCAAACGAAACACATGCTTTAGCTTCAAATCAACGCGAAGTAGAAGGCTTAGCTTCAAATCCGCGCGAAACAAATGATTCAGGTTCAAGTACTTGCGATATAAGTGCTATAGCTTCAAATGCAGGCGAATCAAACGAGTTAGCTTCAAATCCATGCGGAACACATGATTTAGCTTCAAATCAATGCGAAGTAGAAGGCTTGGCTTCAAATCCATGCGAAACAAATGGTTTGGCTTCAAATACTTGCGATATACATGAATCAGCTTTAACTCTATGCGAAACAAACGAGTTAGCATAAAATCCATGCAACACACATGATTTAGCTTCAAATCAATGCGAAGTAGAAGGCTTGGCTTCAAATCCATGCGAAACAAATGGTTTGGCTTCAAATACTAGCGATATACATGAATCACCTTTAACTGCATGCGAAACAAACGAGTTAGCATCAAATCCATGCAAAACACATGATTTAGTTTCAAATCAAAGCGATGTAGAAGGTATAGCTTCAAATCCCACCGAAATACATGATTTAGCTGCAAATCAATACGATGTAGAAGGTTTAGCTTCAAATCCTAGCGAATCTCATGATTTAGCTTCAAATCAATGCGATGTAGAAGGTGTAGCTTCAAATCCGTGCGAAACAAATGATTGAGCTTCAAACACTTGTGATATAAGTGATACAGCTGCAAATGCAGAAGAATCAAACGGGGTAGCTTCAAAATGCAGGTGATACATATCATTTAGCTTCAAATCGATACGATTTGGAAGGTTTAGCTTCAAATCCATGCGAAACAAATGATTTAGCATCAAACACTTGTGATATAAGTGATATAGCTGCAAATGCAGACGAATCAAACGGGATAGCTTCAAAATCCATGCGATACATATCATTTAGCTTCAAATCGATACGATGTAGAAGGTTTAGCTACAAATCCATGCGAAACAAATGATTTAGCTTCAAATCAATGCGATGTAGAAGGTTTAGCTACAAATCCATGCGAAACAAATGATTTAGGTTCAGATGCTTTCGATTTAAGTGATGTAGCTTCAAATGCAGACGAATGAAACGAGTTAGCTTCAAAATCCATGCGATACATATCATTTAGCTTTAAATCCATGCGAAATAGAAGACTTAGCTTCAAATCCATGCAAAACAAATGATTCAGCTTCAAATCAATACGATGTAGAAGGCTTAGCTTCAAATCCATGCGAAACAAATGATTTAGGTTCAGATGCTTGCGATATAAGTGATGTAGCATCAAATATATATATAGCTTAATATAGCTTCAAATGCAGGCGAAACAAACGAAGTAGCTTCAAATCCAAACGAAACACATGCTTTAGCTTCAAATCAACGCGAAGTAGAAGGCTTAGCTTCAAATCCGCGCGAAACAAATGATTCAGGTTCAAATACTTGCGATATAAGTGCTATAGCTTCAAATGCAGGCGAATCAAACGAGTTAGCTTCAAATCCATGCGGAACACATGATTTAGCTTCAAATCAATGCGAAGTAGAAGGCTTGGCTTCAAATCCATGCGAAACAAATGGTTAGGCTTCAAATACTTGCGATATACATGAATCAGCTTTAACTGCATGCGAAACAAACGAGTTAGCATCAAATCCATGCAAAACACATGATTTAGATTCAAATCAAAGCGATGTAGAAGGTATAGCTTCAAATCCCACCGAAATACATGATTTAGCTGCAAATCAATACGATGTAGAAGGTTTAGCTTCAAATCCAAGCGAATCACATGATTTAGCTTCAAATCAATGCGATGTAGAAGGTGTAGCTTCAAATCCGTGCGAAACAAATGATTGAGCTTCAAACACTTGTGATATAAGTGATACAGCTGCAAATGCAGAAGAATCAAACGGGGTAGCTTCAAAATGCAGGCGATACATATCATTTAGCTTCAAATCGATACGATTTGGAAGGTTTAGCTTCAAATCCATGCGAAACAAATGATTTAGCATCAAACACTTGGGATATAAGGGATATAGCTTCAAATGCAGACGAATGAAACGAGTTAGCTTCAAAATCCATGCGATACATATCATTTAGCTTTAAATCCATGCGAAATAGAAGGTTTAGCTTCAAATCCATGCAAAACAAATGATTCAGCTTCAAATCAATACGATGTAGAAGGTTTAGCTTCAAATCCATGCGAAACACATGATTTAACTATAAATCCATGCAAAACACATGATTTAGCTTCAAATCAATGCGAAGTAGAAGGCTTATCTTCAAATCCATGCGAAACAAATCATTCAGCTTCAGATACTTGCGATATAAGTGATATAGCTTCAAATGCAGGCGAAACAAACGAAGTAGCTTCAAATCCAAACGAAACACATGCTTTAGCTTCAAATCAACGCGAAGTAGAAGGCTTAGCTTCAAATCCGCGCGAAACAAATGATTCAGGTTCAAATACTTGCGATATAAGTGCTATAGCTTCAAATGCAGGCGAATCAAACGAGTTAGCTTCAAATCCATGCGGAACACATGATTTGGCTTCAAATCAATGCGAAGTAGAAGGCTTGGCTTCAAATCCATGCGAAACAAATGGTTTGGCTTCAAATACTTGCGATATACATGAATCAGCTTTAACTCTATGCGAAACAAACGAGTTAGCATAAAATCCATGCAACACACATGATTTAGCTTCAAATCAATGCGAAGTAGAAGGCTTGGCTTCAAATCCATGCGAAACAAATGGTTTGGCTTCAAATACTTGCGATATACATGAATCATCTTTAACTGCATGCGAAACAAACGAGTTAGCATCAAATCCATGCAAAACACATGATTTAGATTCAAATCAAAGCGATGTAGAAGGTATAGCTTCAAATCCCACCGAAATACATGATTTAGCTGCAAATCAATACGATGTAGAAGGTTTAGCTTCAAATCCAAGCGAATCACATGATTTAGCTTCAAATCAATGCGATGTAGAAGGTGTAGCTTCAAATCCGTGCGAAACAAATGATTGAGCTTCAAACACTTGTGATATAAGTGATACAGCTGCAAATGCAGAAGAATCAAACGGGGTAGCTTCAAAATGCAGGCGATACATATCATTTAGCTTCAAATCGATACGATTTGGAAGGTTTAGCTTCAAATCCATGCGAAACAAATGATTTAGCATCAAACACTTGGGATATAAGTGATATAGCTTCAAATGCAGACGAATGAAACGAGTTAGCCTCAAAATCCATGCGATACATATCATTTAGCTTTAAATCCATGCGAAATAGAAGGTTTAGCTTCAAATCCATGCAAAACAAATGATTCAGCTTCAAATCAATACGATGTAGAAGGTTTAGCTTCAAATCCATGCGAAACACATGATTTAACTATAAATCCATGCAAAACACATGATTTAGCTTCAAATCAATGCGAAGTAGAAGGCTTATCTTCAAATCCATGCGAAACAAATCATTCAGCTTCAGATACTTGCGATATAAGTGATATAGCTTCAAATGCAGGCGAAACAAACGAAGTAGCTTCAAATCCAAACGAAACACATGCTTTAGCTTCAAATCAACGCGAAGTAGAAGGCTTAGCTTCAAATCCGCGCGAAACAAATGATTCAGGTTCAAATACTTGCGATATAAGTGCTATAGCTTCAAATGCAGGCGAATCAAACGAGTTAACTTCAAATCCATGCGGAACACATGATTTAGCTTCAAATCAATGCGAAGTAGAAGGCTTGGCTTCAAATCCATGCGAAACAAATGGTTTGGCTTCAAATACTTGCGATATACATGAATCAGCTTTAACTCTATGCGAAACAAACGAGTTAGCATCAAATCCATGCAAAACACATGATTTAGATTCAAATCAAAGCGATGTAGAAGGTATAGCTTCAAATCCCACCGAAATACATGATTTAGCTGCAAATCAATACGATGTAGAAGGTTTAGCTTCAAATCCTAGCGAATCTCATGATTTAGCTTCAAATCAATGCGATGTAGAAGGTGTAGCTTCAAATCCGTGCGAAACAAATGATTGAGCTTCAAACACTTGTGATATAAGTGATACAGCTGCAAATGCAGAAGAATCAAACGGGGTAGCTTCAAAATGCAGGCGATACATATCATTTAGCTTCAAATCGATACGATTTGGAAGGTTTAGCTTCAAATCCATGCGAAACAAATGATTTAGCATCAGATACTTGCGATATAACTGATATAGCTTCAAATGCAGACCAAACAAACGAGTTAACTTCAAATACAAGCGAAACACATGATTTAGCTTCAAATCAATGCGATGTAGAAGGTTTAGCTTCAAATCCATGCGAAACAAATGATTTCGCTTCAAACACTTGCGATATATGTGTTATACCATCAAATGCAGGGGAAACAAACGAGTTAGCATCAAATCCATGCAAAACACATGATTTAGCTTCAAATCAATGCGATGTAGAAGGATTAGCTTCAAATCCATGCGAAACACATGATTTAACTATAAATCCATGCAAAACACATGATTTAGCTTCAAATAAATGCGAAGTAGAAGGCTTATCTTCAAATCCATGCGAAACAAATCATTCAGCTTCAGATACTTGCGATATAAGTGATATAACTTCAAATGCAGACGGAACAAACGTGCTAGCTTCAACTCCATACGAAACACATTATTTAGCTTCAAAACAATACGATGTGGAAGGTTTAGCTTCAAACCAATGCGATGTGCACGATTTAGCTTCAAACCAATGCGATTTGTAAGGTTTAGCTTCAAATCCATGCGACACAAATGACTTGCATCAGATACTTGCGATATAAGTGATATAGTTTCAAATGCAGGCGAAACAAACGAAGTAGCTTCAAATCCAAACGAAACACATGCTTTAGCTTCAAATCAACGCGAAGTAGAAGGCTTAGCTTCAAATCCGCGCGAAACAAATGATTCAGGTTCAAATACTTGCGATATAAGTGCTATAGCTGCAAATGCAGACGAATCAAAGGGGGTAGCTTCAAAATCCATGCGATACATATCATTTAGCTTCAAATCGATACGATGTGGAAGGTTTAGCTTCAAATCCATGCGAAACAAATGATTTAGCTTCAAATACTTGCGATATATATAATACAGCTTCAAATGCAGGCGAAACAAACGAGTAAGATTCAAATCCAAGCGAAGCACGTGATATAGCTTCAAATCAATGCGATGTAGAAGGTTTAGCTTCAAATCCGGGCGAAACAAATGGTTTAGCTTCAAATACTTGCGATATAAGTGATATAGCTTCAAATGCAGGCGAAACAAACGAGTTAACTTCAAATCCGTGCCGATCACATGATTTGGCTGCAAATATATGCGATGTAGAAGTTTTAGCTTCAAATCCATGCGAAACAAATGATTTAGAATCAGATACTTGCGATATAAGTGATAAAGCAACAAATGCAGGGGAAACGAACGAGTTAGCTGCAAATCCATGCGAAACACTTGATTTAGCTGCAAACCAAAGCGATGTTGAAAGTTTAGCTTCAAATCCATGCGAAACAAATGATTTAGTTTCAAATACTTGCGATATATATAATACAGCTTCAAATGCAGGCGAAACTAACGAGTTAGCTTCAAATCCATGCGAAACACATGATTTAGCTTCAAATCAATGCGATGTAGAAGATTTAGCTTCAAATCCATACGGAACAAATGATTTAGCTTCAGATACTTGCGATATAAGTGATATAGCATCAAATGCTGGCGAAACGACCGAGTTGGCTTCAAATCCATGCGAAACACATGGTTTAGCTGCAAATAAATGCGATGTAGAAGGTTTAGCTTCAAATCCATGCGAAACAAATGATTTACTTTCAAATACTTGAGGTATAAATGAAACAGCTTCAAATCAATGGGATGTAGAAGGTTTAGCTTCAAATCCATGCGAAACACATGATTTAGCTTCAAATCCATGCAAAACACATGATTTAGCTTCAAAACAATGCGATATAGGAGGTTTAGCTTCAAATCCATGCGAAACAAATGATTTAGCTTCAAATGAAAGCGATGTAGAAGGTATAGCTTCAAATCCAAGCGAAACACATGATTTAGCTTCAAATCAATGCGATGTAGAAGGTTTAGTTTCAAATCCATGCGAAACAAATGATTTACCTTCAAACACTTGTGATATAAGTGATATAGCTGTAAATGCAGACGAATCAAACGGGGTAGCTTCAAATTGCAGGCGATACATATCATTTAGCTTTAAATCGATACGATGTGGAAGGTTTAGCTTCCAATCCATGCGAAACAAATGATTTAGCATCAGATACTTGCGATATAACTGATATAGCTTTAAATGCAGGGGATACAAACGAGTTAGCATCAAATCCAAGCAAAACACATGATTTAGCTTCAAATCAAAGCGACGTAGAAGGTTTAGATTCAAATCCAAGCGAATCACATGATTTAGCTTCAAATCAATGAGATGTAGAAGGTTTAGCTTCAAATCCATGCGAAACAAATGATTTAGCTTCAAACACTTGTGATATAAGTGATATAGCTGCAAATGCAGACGAATCAAACGGGGTAGCTTCAAAATCCGTGCGATACATATCATTTAGCTTCAAATCAATGCGATGTAGAAGGTTTAGCTACAAATCCATGCGAAACAAATGATTTAGGTTCAGATGCTTTCGATTTAAGTGATGTAGCATCAAATGCTGACGAATCAAACGAGTTAGATTAAAAATCCATGCGGTACACATCATTTAGCTTTAAATCCATGTGAAGTAGAAGGTTTAGCTTCAAATCCAAGCGAAACACATGATTTAGCATCAGAGACTTGCGATATAACTGAAATAGCTTCAAATGCAGGGGAAACAAACGAGTTAGCATCAAATCCATGCGAAACACATGATTTAGCTTCAAATCAATGCGATGTAGAAGGTTTAGCTACAAATCCATGCGAAACAAATGATTTAGCTTCAAATCAATGCGATGTAGAAGGTTTAGCTACAAATCCATGCGAAACAAATGATTTAGGTTCAGATGCTTTCGATTTAAGTGATGTAGCTTCAAATGCAGACGAATGAAACGAGTTAGCTTCAAAATCCATGCGATACATATCATTTAGCTTTAAATCCATGCGAAATAGAAGGCTTAGCTTCAATTCCATGCAAAACAAATGATTCAGCTTCAAATCAATACGATGTAGAAGGTTTAGCTTCAAATCCATGCGAAACAAATGAGTTAGGTTCAGATGCTTGCGATATAAGTGATGTAGCATCAAATGCAGACGAATCAAACGAGTTAGCTTCAAAATCCATGCGGTACACATCATTTAGCTTTAAATCCATGCGAAGTAGAAGGCTTAGCTTCAAATCCATGCGAAACAAATGATTTAGCATCAGAGACTTGCGATATAACTGAAATAGCTTTAAATGCAGGGGAAACAAACGAGTTAGCATCAAATCCATGCAAAACACATGATTTAGCTTCAAATCAATGCGATGTAGAAGGTTTAGCTTCAAATCCATGCGAAACACATGATTTAACTATAAATCCATGCAAAACACATGATTTAGCTTCAAATCAATGCGAAGTAGAAGGCTTATCTTCAAATCCATGCGAAACAAATCATTCAGCTTCAGATACTTGCGATATAAGTGATATAACTTCAAATGCAGACGGAACAAACGTGCTAGCTTCAACTCTATACGAAACACATTATTTAGCTTCAAAACAATACGATGTGGAAGGTTTAGCTTCAAACCAATGCGATGTGCACGATTTAGCTTCAAACCAATGCGATTTGTAAGGTTTAGCTTCAAATCCATGCAAAACAAATGATTCAGCTTCAAATCAATACGATGTAGAAGGTTTAGCTTCAAATCCATGCGAAACAAATGATTTAGGTTCAGATGCTTGCGATATAAGTGATGTAGCATCAAATGCAGACGAATCAAACGAGTTAGCTTCAAAATCCATGCGGTACACATCATTTAGCTTTAAATCCATGCGAAGTAGAAGGCTTAGCTTCAAATCCATGCGAAACAAATGATTTAGCATCAGAGACTTGCGATATAACTGAAATAGCTTCAAATGCAGGGGAAACAAACGAGTTAGCATCAAATCCATGCAAAACACATGATTTAGCTTCAAATCAATGCGATGTAGAAGGTTTAGCTTCAAATCCATGCGAAACACATGATTTAACTATAAATCCATGCAAAACACATGATTTAGCTTCAAATCAATGCGAAGTAGAAGGCTTATCTTCAAATCCATGCGAAACAAATCATTCAGCTTCAGATACTTGCGATATAAGTGATATAACTTCAAATGCAGACGGAACAAACGTGCTAGCTTCAACTCTATACGAAACACATTATTTAGCTTCAAAACAATACGATGTGGAAGGTTTAGCTTCAAACCAATGCGATGTGCACGATTTAGCTTCAAACCAATGCGATTTGGAAGGTTTAGCTTCAAATCCATGCGAAACAAATGATTTAGCATCAAACACTTGGGATATAAGTGATATAGCTTCAAATGCAGACGAATGAAACGAGTTAGCTTCAAAATCCATGCGATACATATCATTTAGCTTTAAATCCATGCGAAATAGAAGGTTTAGCTTCAAATCCATTCAAAACAAATGATTCAGCTTCAAATCAATACGATGTAGAAGGTTTAGCTTCAAATCCATGCGAAACACATGATTTAACTATAAATCCATGCAAAACACATGATTTAGCTTCAAATCAATGCGAAGTAGAAGGCTTATCTTCAAATCCATGCGAAACAAATCATTCAGCTTCAGATACTTGCGATATAAGTGATATAGCTTCAAATGCAGGCGAAACAAACGAAGTAGCTTCAAATCCAAACGAAACACATGCTTTAGCTTCAAATCAACGCGAAGTAGAAGGCTTAGCTTCAAATCCGCGCGAAACAAATGATTCAGGTTCAAGTACTTGCGATATAAGTGCTATAGCTTCAAATGCAGGCGAATCAAACGAGTTAGCTACAAATCCATGCGGAACACATGATTTAGCTTCAAATCAATGCGAAGTAGAAGGCTTGGCTTCAAATCCATGCGAAACAAATGGTTTGGCTTCAAATACATGCGATATACATGAATCAGCTTTAACTCTATGCGAAACAAACGAGTTAGCATAAAATCCATGCAACACACATGATTTAGCTTCAAATCAATGCGAAGTAGAAGGCTTGGCTTCAAATCCATGCGAAACAAATGGTTTGGCTTCAAATACTAGCGATATACATGAATCACCTTTAACTGCATGCGAAACAAACGAGTTAGCATCAAATCCATGCAAAACACATGATTTAGATTCAAATCAAAGCGATGTAGAAGGTATAACTTCAAATCCCACCGAAATACATGATTTAGCTGCAAATCAATACGATGTAGAAGGTTTAGCTTCAAATCCTAGCGAATCTCATGATTTAGCTTCAAATCAATGCGATGTAGAAGGTGTAGCTTCAAATCCGTGCGAAACAAATGATTGAGCTTCAAACACTTGTGATATAAGTGATACAGCTGCAAATGCAGAAGAATCAAACGGGGTAGCTTCAAAATGCCGGCGATACATATCATTTAGCTTCAAATCGATACGATTTGGAAGGTTTAGCTTCAAATCCATGCGAAACAAATGATTTAGCATCAAACACTTGTGATATAAGTGATATAGCTGCAAATGCAGACGAATCAAACGGGATAGCTTCAAAATCCATGCGATACATATCATTTAGCTTCAAATCGATACGATGTAGAAGGTTTAGCTACAAATCCATGCGAAACAAATGATTTAGCTTCAAATCAATGCGATGTAGAAGGTTTAGCTACAAATCCATGCGAAACAAATGATTTAGGTTCAGATGCTTTCGATTTAAGTGATGTAGCTTCAAATGCAGACGAATGAAACGAGTTAGCTTCAAAATCCATGCGATACATATCATTTAGCTTTAAATCCATGCGAAATAGAAGGCTTAGCTTCAAATCCATGCAAAACAAATGTTTCAGCTTCAAATCAATACGATGTAGAAGGTTTAGCTTCAAATCCATGCGAAACAAATGATTTAGGTTCAGATGCTTGCGATATAAGTGATGTAGCATCAAATGCAGACGAATCAAACGAGTTAGCTTCAAAATCCATGCGGTACACATCATTTAGCTTTAAATCCATGCGAAGTAGAAGGCTTAGCTTCAAATCCATGCGAAACAAATGATTTAGCATCAGAGACTTGCGATATAACTGAAATAGCTTCAAATGCAGGGGAAACAAACGAGTTAGCATCAAATCCATGCAAAACACATGATTTAGCTTCAAATCAATGCGATGTAGAAGGTTTAGCTTCAAATCCATGCGAAACACATGATTTAACTATAAATCCATGCAAAACACATGATTTAGCTTCAAATCAATGCGAAGTAGAAGGCTTATCTTCAAATCCATGCGAAACAAATCATTCAGCTTCAGATACTTGCGATACAAGTGATATAACTTCAAATGCAGACGGAACAAACGTGCTAGCTTCAACTCTATACGAAACACATTATTTAGCTTCAAAACAATACGATGTGGAAGGTTTAGCTTCAAACCAATGCGATGTGCACGATTTAGCTTCAAACCAATGCGATTTGTAAGGTTTAGCTTCAAATCCATGCGACACAAATGACTTGCATCAGATACTTGCGATATAAGTGATATAGCTTCAAATGCAGGCGAAACAAACGAAGTAGCTTCAAATCCATGCGGAACACATGCTTTAGCTTCAAATCAACGCGAAGTAGAAGGCTTAGCTTCAAATCCGCGCGAAACAAATGGTTTGGCTTCAAATACTTGCGATATACATGAATCAGCTTTAACTGCATGCGAAACAAACGAGTTAGCATAAAATCCATGCAAAACACATGATTTAGCTTCAAATCAAAGCGATGTAGAAGGTATAGCTTCAAATCCATGCGAAACAAATGGTTTGGCTTCAAATACTTGCGATATACATGAATCAGCTTTAACTGCATGCGAAACAAACGAGTTAGCATCAAATCCATGCAAAACACATGATTTAGATTCAAATCAAAGCGATGTAGAAGGTATAGCTTCAAATCCCACCGAAATACATGATTTAGCTGCAAATCAATACGATGTAGAAGGTTTAGCTTCAAATCCTAGCGAATCTCATGATTTAGCTTCAAACCAATGCGATTTGTAAGGTTTAGCTTTCAAATCCATGCGGCTCAAATGACTTGCATCAGATACTTGCGATATAAGTGATATAGCTTCAAATGCAGGAGAAACAAACGAGTTAGCATCAATTCCATGCAAAAAACATGATTTAGTTTCAAATCAATGCGACGTAGACGGTTTAGCTTCAAATCCAAGCGAAACACATGATTTAGCTTCAAATCAATGCGATGTAGAAGGTTTAGCTTCAAATCCATGCGAAACAAATGATTTAGCTTCAAATCAATGCGATGTAGAAGGTTTAGCTTCAAATCCATGCGAAGCAAATGATTTACTTTCAAATACTTGCGATATAAATGAAACAGCTTCAAATCAATGCGATGTAGAAGGTTTAGCTTCAAATCCATGCGAAACACATGATTTAGCTTCAAATCCATGCAAAACACGATTTAGCTTTAAATCAATGCGAAGTAGAAGGCTTATCTTCAAATCCATGCGAAACAAATCATTCAGCTTCAGATACTTGCGATATAAGTGATATAACTTCAAATGCAGACGAAACAAACGTGCTAGCTTCAACTCCATACGAAACACATTATTTAGCGTCAAAACAATGCGATGTGGAAGGTTTAGCTTCAAACCAATGCGATGTGCACGATTTAGCTTCAAACCAATGCGATTTGTAAGGTTTAGCTTCAAATCCATGCGGCTCAAATGACTTGCATCAGATACTTGCGATATAAGTGATATAGCTTCAAATGCAGGAGAAACAAACGAGTTAGCATCAATTCCATGCAAAAAACATGATTTAGTTTCAAATCAATGCGACGTAGACGGTTTAGCTTCAAATCCAAGCGAAACACATGATTTAGCTTCAAATCAATGCGATGTAGAAGGTTTAGCTTCAAATCCATGCGAAACAAATGATTTAGCTGCAAATCAATGCGATGTAGAAGGTTTAGCTTCAAATCCATGCGAAACAAATGTTTTAGTATCAGATACTTGCGACATAACTGAAATAGCTTCAAATGCAGGGGAAACAAACGAGTTAGCATAAATTCCGTGCAAAACACATGATTTAGCTTCAAATCAAAGCGATGTAGAAGGTTTATCTCCAAATCCAAACGAAACACATGATTTAGCTTCAAATCAATGCGATGTAGAAGGTATAGTTTCAAATCCAAGCGCAATACAGGATTTAGCTTCAAATCAATGCGATGTAGAAGGTTTATCTTCAAATCCATGCGAAACAAATGATTTAGCTTCAGATACTTGCGATATAAGTGATATAGCATCAAATGCAGGCAGAACGACCGAGTTAGCTTCAAATCCATGCGAAACACATGATTTAGCTGCAAATCAATGCGATGTAGAGGGTTTAGCTTCAAATCCATGCGAAACAAATGATTTAGCTTCAAGCACTTGTGATATAAGTGATATAGCTGCAAATGCAGACGAATCAAACGTGGTATCATTTAGCTTCAAATCGATACGATGTAGAAGGTTTAGCTTCAAATCCATGCGAAAGAAATGATTTACCTACAAACACTTGCGATATAAGTGATATAGCCGGAAATGCAGACGAATCAAACGGGAAAGCTCCAAAATCCATGCGATACATATCATTTAACTTCAAATCGATACGAAGTAGAAGGCTTAGCTTCAAATCCATGCGAAACAAATGATTTAGGTTCAGATACTTCCCCGATACATTGATATAGCTTCAAATGCAGACGAAACAAACGAGTTAGCTTCAAAGCCAAGCGAATCACATGACAGCTTCAAATCAATGCGATTTAGAAGGTTTAGCTTCAAATCCATGCCAAACGCATGATTTAGCTGCAAATCAATGCGATGTAGAAGGTTTAGCTTCAAATCCATGCGAAACAAATGATTTAGCATCAGATACTGGCGTTATAACTGATATAGCTTCAAATGCAGAGGAAACTAACGAGTTAGCTTCAAATCCATGCAAAATACATGATTTAGCTCCAAATCAATGCGATGTAGAAGGTTAAACTTCAAATCTATACGAAACAAATGATTTAGCTTCAGATACTTGCGATATAAGTGATATAGCATCAAACGCAGGCGAAACGTCCGAGTTAGCTTCAAATCCATGCGAAACACATGATTTAGCTGCAAATCAATGCGATGTAGAAGGTATAGCTTCAAATCCAAGCGAAACACATGATTTAGCTTCAAATCAATGCGATGTAGAAGGTTTATCTTCAAATCCATGCGAGACAAATGATTTAGCATCAGATACTTGCGATATAACCGAAATAGCTTCAAATGCAGGGGAAACAAACGAGTTAGCATCAATTCCATGCAAAACACATGATTTAGCTTCAAATCAAAGCGATGTAGAAGGTATATCTTCAAATCCAAACGAAACACATGATTTAGCTTCAAATCAATGCGATGTAGAAGTTATAGATTCAAATCCAAGCGCAACACATGATTTAGTTTCAAATCAATACGATGTAGAAGGTTTAGCCTCAAATCCATGCGAAACAAATGATTTACCTACAAACACTTGGGATATAAGTGATATAGCAGGAAATGCAGACGAATCAAACGGGGAAGCTTCAAAATCCATGCGATACATATCATTTAACTTCAAATCGATACGAAGTAGAAGGCTTAGCTTCAAATCCATGCGAAACAAATGATTTAGCATCAGACACTTGCGATATAACTGAAATAGCTTCAAATGCAGGGGAAGCAAACGAGTTAGCATCAATTCCATACGAAACACATTATGTAGCGTCAAAACAATGCGATGTGGAAGGTTTAGCTTCAAACCAATGCGATGTGCACGATTTAGCTTCAAACCAATGCGATTTGTAAGGTTTAGCTTCAAATCCATGCGGCTCAAATGACTTGCATCAGATACTTGCGATATAAGTGATATAGCTTCAAATGCAGGAGAAACAAACGAGTTAGCATCAATTCCATGCGAAACACATGATTTAGCTGCAAATCAATGCGATGTAGATGGTATAGCTTCAAATCCATGCGAAACACATGATTTAGATGCAAATCAATGCGATGTAGAAGGTTTAGCTTCAAATCCATGCGAAACAAATGATTTAGCTTCAAATCAATGCGATGTAGAAGGTTTAGCTACAAATCCATGCGAAACAAATGATTTAGGTTCAGATGCTTGCGATATAAGTGATGTAGCATCAAATGCAGACGAATCAAACGAGTTAGCTTCAAAATCCATGCGGTACACATCATTTAGCTTTAAATCCATGTGAAGTAGAAGGCTTAGCTTCAAATCCATGCGAAACAAATGATTTAGCATCAGATACTTGCGATATAACTGACATAGCTTCAAATGCAGGGGAAACAATCGAGTTAGCATCAAATCCATGCAAAACAAATGATTTAGCTTCAAATCAAAGCGATGTAGAAGGTATAGCTTCAAATCCAAGCGAAACACATGATTTAGCTTCAAATCAATGCGATGTAGAAGGTTTAGATTCAAATCCATGCGAACCAAATGATTTAGCTTCAAACACTTGTGATATAAGTGATATTGCTGCAAACGCAGACGAATCAAACGGGATAGCTTCAAAAACCAAGCGATACATATCATTTAGCTTCAAATCGATACGATGTAGAAGGTTTAGCTACAAATCCATGCGAAACAAATGATTTAGGTTCAGATGCTTGCGATGTAATTGATGAAGCATCAAATGCAGACGTATCAAACGAGTTAGCTTCAAAATCCATGCGGTACACATCATTTAGTTTTAAATCCACGTGAAGTAGAAGGCTTAGCTACAAATCCAAGCAACACACATGATTTAGCATCAGATACTTGCGATATAACTGAAATAGCTTCAAATGCAGGGGAAACAAACGAGTTAGTATCAAATCCATGCAAAACACATGATTTAGATTCAAATCAAGCGACGTAGACGGTTTAGCTTCAAATCCAAGCGAAACACATGATTTAGCTTCAAATCAATGCGATGTAGAAGGTTTAGCTTCAAATCCATGCGAAACAAATGATTTAGCTTCAAATCAATGCGATGTAGAAGGTTTAGCTTCAAATCCATGCGAAGCAAATGATTTACTTTCAAATACTTGCGATATAAATGAAACAGCTTCAAATCAATGCGATGTGCACGATTTAGCTTCAAACCAATGCGATTTGTAAGGTTTAGCTTTCAAATCCATGCGGCTCAAATGACTTGCATCAGATACTTGCGATATAAGTGATATAGCTTCAAATGCAGGAGAAACAAACGAGTTAGCATCAATTCCATGCAAAAAACATGATTTAGTTTCAAATCAATGCGACGTAGACGGTTTAGCTTCAAATCCAAGCGAAACACATGATTTAGCTTCAAATCAATGCGATGTAGAAGGTTTAGCTTCAAATCCATGCGAAACAAATGATTTAGCTTCAAATCAATGCGATGTAGAAGGTTTAGCTTCAAATCCATGCGAAGCAAATGATTTACTTTCAAATACTTGCGATATAAATGAAACAGCTTCAAATCAATGCGATGTAGAAGGTTTAGCTTCAAATCCATGCGAAACACATGATTTAGCTTCAAATCCATGCAAAACACGATTTAGCTTTAAATCAATGCGAAGTAGAAGGCTTATCTTCAAATCCATGCGAAACAAATCATTCAGCTTCAGATACTTGCGATATAAGTGATATAACTTCAAATGCAGACGAAACGAACGTGCTAGCTTCAACTCCATACGAAACACATTATTTAGCGTCAAAACAATGCGATGTGGAAGGTTTAGCTTCAAACCAATGCGATGTGCACGATTTAGCTTCAAACCAATGCGATTTGTAAGGTTTAGCTTCAAATCCATGCGGCTCAAATGACTTGCATCAGATACTTGCGATATAAGTGATATAGCTTCAAATGCAGGAGAAACAAACGAGTTAGCATCAATTCCATGCAAAAAACATGATTTAGTTTCAAATCAATGCGACGTAGACGGTTTAGCTTCAAATCCAAGCGAAACACATGATTTAGCTTCAAATCAATGCGATGTAGAAGGTTTAGCTTCAAATCCATGCGAAACAAATGATTTAGCTGCAAATCAATGCGATGTAGAAGGTTTAGCTTCAAATCCATGCGAAACAAATGATTTAGCATCAGATACTGGCGTTATAACTGATATAGCTTCAAATGCAGAGGAAACTAACGAGTTAGCTTCAAATCCATGCAAAATACATGATTTAGCTTCAAATCAATGCGATGTAGAAGGTTAAACTTCAAATCTATACGAAACAAATGATTTAGCTTCAGATACTTGCGATATAAGTGATATAGCATCAAACGCAGGCGAAACGTCCGAGTTAGCTTCAAATCCATGCGAAACACATGATTTAGCTGCAAATCAATGCGATGTAGAAGGTATAGCTTCAAATCCAAGCGAAACACATGATTTAGCTTCAAATCAATGCGATGTAGAAGGTTTATCTTCAAATCCATTCGAGACAAATGATTTAGCATCAGATACTTGCGATATAACCGAAATAGCTTCAAATGCAGGTGAAACAAACGAGTTAGCATCAATTCCATGCAAAACACATGATTTAGCTTCAAATCAAAGCGATGTAGAAGGTATATCTTCAAATCCAAACGAAACACATGATTTAGCTTCAAATCAATGCGATGTAGAAGTTATAGATTCAAATCCAAGCGCAACACATGATTTAGCTTCAAATCAATACGATGTAGAAGGTTTAGCCTCAAATCCATGCGAAACAAATGATTTACCTACAAACACTTGGGATATAAGTGATATAGCAGGAAATGCAGACGAATCAAACGGGGAAGCTTCAAATCCATGCGATACATATCATTTAACTTCAAATCGATACGAAGTAGAAGGCTTAGCTTCAAATCCATGCGAAACAAATGATTTAGCATCAGACACTTGCGATATAACTGAAATAGCTTCAAATGCAGGGGAAGCAAACGAGTTAGCATCAATTCCATGCGAAACACATGATTTAGCTGCAAATCAATGCGATGTAGAAGGTTTAGCTTCAAATCCAAACGAAACACATGATTTAGCTTCAAATCAATGCGATGTAGAAGGTTTAACTTCAAATCTATACGAAACAAATGATTTAGCTTCAGATACTTGCGATATAAGTGATATAGCATCAAATGCAGGCGAAACGACCGAGTTAGCTTCAAATCCATGCGAAACACATGATTTAGCTGCAAATCAATGCGATGTAGAAGGTATAGCTTCAATCCAAGCGAAACACATGATTTAGTTTCAAATCAATGCGATGTAGAAGGTTTAGCTTCAAATCCATGCGAAACAAATGATTTAGCTTCAAACACTTGCGATATAAGTGATATAGCATCAAATGCAGGCGAAACGAACGAGTTAGCTTCAAATCCATGCGAAACACATGATTTAGCTGCAAATCAATGCGATGTAGAAGGTTTAGCTTCAAATCCATGCGAAACAATTGATTTAGCATCAGATACTTGCGATATAACTGAAATAGCTTCAAATGCAGGGGAAACAAACGAGTTAGCATCAATTCCATGCGAAACACATGATTTAGCTGCAAATCAATGCGATGTAGAAGGTTTAGCTTCAAATCCAAACGAAACACATGATTTAGCTTCAAATCAATGCGATGTAGAAGGTATAGATTCAAATCCAAGCGCAACACATGATTTAGCTTCAAATCAATGCGATGTAGAAGGTTAAACTTCAAATCTATACGAAACAAATGATTTAGCTTCAGATACTTGCGATATAAGTGATATAGCATCAAATGCAGGCGAAACGACCGAGTTAGCTTCAAATCCATGCGAAACACATGATTTAGCTGCAAATCAATGCGATGTAGAGGGTTTAGCTTCAAATCCATGCGAATCAAATGATTTAGCTTTAAATCCATGCGAAGTAGATGGCTTAGCTTCAAATCCATGCGAAACAAATGATTTAGCATCAGATACTTGCGATATAACTGATATAGCTTCAAATGCAGGCGAAACGACCGAGTTAGCTTCAAATCCATGCGAAACACATGATTTAGCTGCAAATCAATGCGATGTAGAGGGTTTAGCTTCAAATCCATGCGAATCAAATGATTTAGCTTTAAATCCATGCGAAGTAGATGGCTTAGCTTCAAATCCATGCGAAACAAATGATTTAGCATCAGATACTTGCGATATAACTGATATAGCTTCAAATGCAGTGGAAACAAACGAGTTAGCATCAAAACCATGCAAAACATATGATTTAGCTGCAAATCAAAGCGATGTAAAAGGTTTAGCTTCAAATCCAAGCGAAACACATGATTTGGCCTCAGATACTTGCGATATAACTGAAATAGCTTCAAATGCAGGGGAAACAGACGAATGAGCATCAAATCCATGCAAAACACATGACTTAGCTTCAAATCAAAGCGATGTAGAAGGTATAGTTTCAAATCCAAGCGAAACACATGATTTAGCTTCAAATCAATGCGATGTAGAAGGTTTAGCTTCAAATCCATGCGAAACAAATGATTTAACATCAGATACTGGCGATATAACTGATATAGCTTCAAATGCAGGGGAAACAAACGAGTTAGCATCAAATCCATGCGAAATACATGATTTAGCTGCAAATCAATGCGAAGTAGATGGTTTAGCTTCAAATCCATGCGAAACACATGATTTAGCTTCAAACACTTGCGATATAAGTGATATAGCTTCAAATGCAGAGGAAACTAACGAGTTAGCTTCAAATCCATGCAAAATACATGATTTAGCTTCAAATCAATGCGATGTAGAAGGTTAAACTTCAAATCTATACGAAACAAATGATTTAGCTTCAGATACTTGCGATATAAGTGATATAGCATCAAACGCAGGCGAAACGTCCGAGTTAGCTTCAAATCCATGCGAAACACATGATTTAGCTGCAAATCAATGCGATGTAGAAGGTATAGCTTCAAATCCAAGCGAAACACATGATTTAGCTTCAAATCAATGCGATGTAGAAGGTTTATCTTCAAATCCATTCGAGACAAATGATTTAGCATCAGATACTTGCGATATAACCGAAATAGCTTCAAATGCAGGTGAAACAAACGAGTTAGCATCAATTCCATGCAAAACACATGATTTAGCTTCAAATCAAAGCGATGTAGAAGGTATATCTTCAAATCCAAACGAAACACATGATTTAGCTTCAAATCAATGCGATGTAGAAGTTATAGATTCAAATCCAAGCGCAACACATGATTTAGCTTCAAATCAATACGATGTAGAAGGTTTAGCCTCAAATCCATGCGAAACAAATGATTTACCTACAAACACTTGGGATATAAGTGATATAGCAGGAAATGCAGACGAATCAAACGGGGAAGCTTCAAAATCCATGCGATACATATCATTTAACTTCAAATCGATACGAAGTAGAAGGCTTAGCTTCAAATCCATGCGAAACAAATGATTTAGCATCAGACACTTGCGATATAACTGAAATAGCTTCAAATGCAGGGGAAGCAAACGAGTTAGCATCAATTCCATGCGAAACACATGATTTAGCTGCAAATCAATGCGATGTAGAAGGTTTAGCTTCAAATCCAAACGAAACACATGATTTAGCTTCAAATCAATGCGATGTAGAAGGTTTAACTTCAAATCTATACGAAACAAATGATTTAGCTTCAGATACTTGCGATATAAGTGATATAGCATCAAATGCAGGCGAAACGACCGAGTTAGCTTCAAATCCATGCGAAACACATGATTTAGCTGCAAATCAATGCGATGTAGAAGGTATAGCTTCAAATCCAAGCGAAACACATGATTTAGTTTCAAATCAATGCGATGTAGAAGGTTTAGCTTCAAATCCATGCGAAACAAATGATTTAGCTTCAAACACTTGCGATATAAGTGATATAGCATCAAATGCAGGCGAAACGAACGAGTTAGCTTCAAATCCATGCGAAACACATGATTTAGCTGCAAATCAATGCGATGTAGAAGGTTTAGCTTCAAATCCATGCGAAACAATTGATTTAGCATCAGATACTTGCGATATAACTGAAATAGCTTCAAATGCAGGGGAAACAAACGAGTTAGCATCAATTCCATGCGAAACACATGATTTAGCTGCAAATCAATGCGATGTAGAAGGTTTAGCTTCAAATCCAAACGAAACACATGATTTAGCTTCAAATCAATGCGATGTAGAAGGTATAGATTCAAATCCAAGCGCAACACATGATTTAGCTTCAAATCAATGCGATGTAGAAGGTTAAACTTCAAATCTATACGAAACAAATGATTTAGCTTCAGATACTTGCGATATAAGTGATATAGCATCAAATGCAGGGCGAAACGACCGAGTTAGCTTCAAATCCATGCGAAACACATGATTTAGCTGCAAATCAATGCGATGTAGAGGGTTTAGCTTCAAATCCATGCGAATCAAATGATTTAGCTTTAAATCCATGCGAAGTAGATGGCTTAGCTTCAAATCCATGCGAAACAAATGATTTAGCATCAGATACTTGCGATATAACTGATATAGCTTCAAATGCAGGCGAAACGACCGAGTTAGCTTCAAATCCATGCGAAACACATGATTTAGCTGCAAATCAATGCGATGTAGAGGGTTTAGCTTCAAATCCATGCGAATCAAATGATTTAGCTTTAAATCCATGCGAAGTAGATGGCTTAGCTTCAAATCCATGCGAAACAAATGATTTAGCATCAGATACTTGCGATATAACTGATATAGCTTCAAATGCAGTGGAAACAAACGAGTTAGCATCAAAACCATGCAAAACATATGATTTAGCTGCAAATCAATGCGATGTAAAAGGTTTAGCTTCAAATCCAAGCGAAACACATGATTTGGCCTCAGATACTTGCGATATAACTGAAATAGCTTCAAATGCAGGGGAAACAGACGAATGAGCATCAAATCCATGCAAAACACATGACTTAGCTTCAAATCAAAGCGATGTAGAAGGTATAGTTTCAAATCCAAGCGAAACACATGATTTAGCTTCAAATCAATGCGATGTAGAAGGTTTAGCTTCAAATCCATGCGAAACAAATGATTTAACATCAGATACTGGCGATATAACTGATATAGCTTCAAATGCAGGGGAAACAAACGAGTTAGCATCAAATCCATGCGAAATACATGATTTAGCTGCAAATCAATGCGATGTAGATGGTTTAGCTTCAAATCCATGCGAAACACATGATTTAGCTTCAAACACTTGCGATATAAGTGATATAGCAACAAATGCAGGCGAAACGAACGAGTTAGCTTCAAATCCATGCGAAACACATAATTTAGCTGCAAATCAATGCGATGTAGAAGGTTTAGCTTCAAATCCGTGCGAAACAAATGATTTAGCATGAGATACTTGCGATATAACTGATATAGCTTCAAATGCAGACAAATCAAACGAGTTAGCTTCAAAATCCATGCGATACACATCATTTCGCTTTAAATCCATGCGAAGTAGAAGGCTTAGCTTCAAATCCATGCGAAACAAATGATTTAGTTTGAGATACTTGCGATACATTGATATTGCTTCAAATGCAGTCGAAACTAACGAGTTAGCTTCAAATCCATGAGAAATACATGATTTAGCTGCAAATCAATGCGATGTAGATGGTTTAGCCTCAAATCCATGCGAAACAAATGATTTACCTACAAACACTTGGGATATAAGTGATATAGCAGGAAATGCAGACGAACCAAACGGGGAAGCTTCAAAATCCATGCGATACATATCATTTAACTTAAAATCGACACGCAGTAGAAGGCTTAGCTTCAAATCCATGCGAAACAAATGATTTAGCATCAGATACTTACGATAAAACTGAAATAGCTTCAAATGCAGGGGAAACAAACGAGTTAGCATCAATTCCATGCGAAACACATGATTTAGCTGCAAATCAATGCGATGTAAAAGGTTTAGCTCCAAATCCAAGCGAAACACATGATTTAGCATCAGATACTTGCGATATAACTGTAATATATTCAAATGCAGGGGAAACAAACGAGTTAGCATAAATTCCATGCAAAACACATGATTTAGCTTCAAATCAAAGCAATGTAGAAGGTATATCTTCAAATCCAAACGAAACACATGATTTAGCTTCAAATCAATGCGATGTAGAAGGTATAGATTCAAATCCACGCGCAACACATGATTTAGCTTCAAATCAATGCGATGTAGAAGGTTTTATCTTCAAATCCATGCGAAACAAATGATTTATCTACAAACACTTGGGATATAAGTGATATAGCTGGAAATGCAGACGAATCAAACGGGGAAGCTTCAAAATCCATGCGATACATATCATTTAACTTCAAATCGATACGAAGTAGAAGGCTTAGCTGCAAATCCATGCGAAACAAATGATTTAGGTTCAGATACTTGCGATACATTGATATTGCTTCAAATGCAGGCGAAACTAACGAGTTAGCTTCAAATCCATGCGAAACACATGATTTAGCTTCAAATCAATGCGATGTAGAAGGTTAAACTTCAAATCTATACGAAACAAATGATTTAGCTTCAGATACTTGCGATATAAGTGATATAGCATCAAATGCAGGCGATACGACCGAGTTAGCTTCAAATCCATGCGAAACACATGATTTAGCTTCAAATCAATGCGATGTAGAAGGTTAAACTTCAAATCTATACGAAACAAATGATTTAGCTTCAGATACTTGCGATATAAGTGATATAGCATCAAATGCAGGCGATACGACCGAGTTAGCTTCAAATCCATGCGAAACACATGATTTAGCTGCAAATCAATGCGATGTAGAAGGTTTAGCTTCAAATCCATGCGAAACAAATGATTTAGCATCAGATAATTGCGATATAAGTGATATAGCATCAAATGCAGGCGAAACGACCGAGTTAGCTTCAAATCCATGCGAAACACATGATTTAGCTGCAAATCAATGCGATGTAGAGGGTTTAGCTTCAAATCCATGCGAATCAAATGATTTAGCTTTAAATCCATGCGAAGTAGATGGCTTAGCTTCAAATCCATGCGAAAAAAATGATTTAGCATCAGATACTTGCGATATAACTGATATAGCTTCAAATGCAGGCGAAACGACCGAGTTAGCTTCAAATCCATGCGAAACACATGATTTAGCTGCAAATCAATGCGATGTAGAGGGTTTAGCTTCAAATCCATGCGAATCAAATGATTTAGCTTTAAATCCATGCGAAGTAGATGGCTTAGCTTCAAATCCATGCGAAACAAATGATTTAGCATCAGATACTTGCGATATAACTGATATAGCTTCAAATGCAGTGGAAACAAACGAGTTAGCATCAAAACCATGCAAAACATATGATTTAGCTGCAAATCAATGCGATGTAAAAGGTTTAGCTTCAAATCCAAGCGAAACACATGATTTGGCCTCAGATACTTGCGATATAACTGAAATAGCTTCAAATGCAGGGGAAACAGACGAATGAGCATCAAATCCATGCAAAACACATGACTTAGCTTCAAATCAAAGCGATGTAGAAGGTATAGTTTCAAATCCAAGCGAAACACATGATTTAGCTTCAAATCAATGCGATGTAGAAGGTTTAGCTTCCAATCCATGCGAAACAAATGATTTAACATCAGATACTGGCGATATAACTGATATAGCTTCAAATGCAGGGGAAACAAACGAGTTAGCATCAATCCATGCGAAATACATGATTTAGCTGCAAATCAATGCGATGTAGATGGTTTAGCTTCAAATCCATGCGAAACACATGATTTAGCTTCAAACACTTGCGATATAAGTGATATAGCAACAAATGCAGGCGAAACGAACGAGTTAGCTTCAAATCCATGCGAAACACATAATTTAGCTGCAAATCAATGCGATGTAGAAGGTTTAGCTTCAAATCCGTGCGAAACAAATGATTTAGCATGAGATACTTGCGATATAACTGATATAGCTTCAAATGCAGACAGATCAAACGAGTTAGCTTCAAAATCCATGCGATACACATCATTTCGCTTTAAATCCATGCGAAGTAGAAGGCTTAGCTTCAAATCCATGCGAAACAAATGATTTAGTTTGAGATACTTGCGATACATTGATATTGCTTCAAATGCAGTCGAAACTAACGAGTTAGCTTCAAATCCATGCGAAATACATGATTTAGCTGCAAATCAATGCGATGTAGATGGTTTAGCCTCAAATCCATGCGAAACAAATGATTTACCTACAAACACTTGGGATATAAGTGATATAGCAGGAAATGCAGACGAATCAAACGGGGAAGCTTCAAAATCCATGCGATACATATCATTTAACTTAAAATCGACACGCAGTAGAAGGCTTAGCTTCAAATCCATGCGAAACAAATGATTTAGCATCAGATACTTACGATAAAACTGAAATAGCTTCAAATGCAGGGGAAACAAACGAGTTAGCATCAATTCCATGCGAAACACATGATTTAGCTGCAAATCAATGCGATGTAAAAGGTTTAGCTCCAAATCCAAGCGAAACACATGATTTAGCATCAGATACTTGCGATATAACTGTAATATATTCAAATGCAGGGGAAACAAACGAGTTAGCATAAATTCCATGCAAAACACATGATTTAGCTTCAAATCAAAGCAATGTAGAAGGTATATCTTCAAATCCAAACGAAACACATGATTTAGCTTCAAATCAATGCGATGTAGAAGGTATAGATTCAAATCCACGCGCAACACATGATTTAGCTTCAAATCAATGCGATGTAGAAGGTTTTATCTTCAAATCCATGCGAAACAAATGATTTATCTACAAACACTTGGATATAAGTGATATAGCTGGAAATGCAGACGAATCAAACGGGGAAGCTTCAAAATCCATGCGATACATATCATTTAACTTCAAATCGATACGAAGTAGAAGGCTTAGCTGCAAATCCATGCGAAACAAATGATTTAGGTTCAGATACTTGCGATACATTGATATTGCTTCAAATGCAGGCGAAACTAACGAGTTAGCTTCAAATCCATGCGAAACACATGATTTAGCTTCAAATCAATGCGATGTAAAAGGTTAAACTTCAAATCTATACGAAACAAATGATTTAGCTTCAGATACTTGCGATATAAGTGATATAGCATCAAATGCAGGCGATACGACCGAGTTAGCTTCAAATCCATGCGAAACACATGATTTAGCTGCAAATCAATGCGATGTAGAAGGTTTAGCTTCAAATCCATGCGAAACAAATGATTTAGCATCAGATAATTGCGATATAAGTGATATAGCATCAAATGCAGGCGAAACGACCGAGTTAGCTTCAAATCCATGCGAAACACATGATTTAGCTGCAAATCAATGCGATGTAGAGGGTTTAGCTTCAAATCCATGCGAATCAAATGATTTAGCTTTAAATCCATGCGAAGTAGATGGCTTAGCTTCAAATCCATGCGAAACAAATGATTTAGCATCAGATACTTGCGATATAACTGATATAGCTTCAAATGCAGTGGAAACAAACGAGTTAGCATCAAAACCATGCAAAACATATGATTTAGCTGCAAATCAATGCGATGTAAAAGGTTTAGCTTCAAATCCAAGCGAAACACATGATTTGGCCTCAGATACTTGCGATATAACTGAAATAGCTTCAAATGCAGGGGAAACAGACGAATGAGCATCAAATCCATGCAAAACACATGACTTAGCTTCAAATCAAAGCGATGTAGAAGGTATAGTTTCAAATCCAAGCGAAACACATGATTTAGCTTCAAATGAATGCGATGTAGAAGTTTTAGCTTCAAATCCATGCGAAACAAATGATTTAACATCAGATACTGGCGATATAACTGATATAGCTTCAAATGCAGGGGAAACAAACGAGTTAGCATCAAATCCATGCGAAATACATGATTTAGCTGCAAATCAATGCGATGTAGATGGTTTAGCTTCAAATCCATGCGAAACACATGATTTAGCTTCAAACACTTGCGATATAAGTGATATAGCAACAAATGCAGGCAAAACGAACGAGTTAGCTTCAAATCCATGCGAAACACATAATTTAGCTGCAAATCAATGCGATGTAGAAGGTTTAGCTTCAAATCCGTGCGAAACAAATGATTTAGCATGAGATACTTGCGATATAACTGATATAGCTTCAAATGCAGACAAATCAAACGAGTTAGCTTCAAAATCCATGCGATACACATCATTTCGCTTTAAATCCATGCGAAGTAGAAGGCTTAGCTTCAAATCCATGCGAAACAAATGATTTAGTTTGAGATACTTGCGATACATTGATATTGCTTCAAATGCAGTCGAAACTAACGAGCCAGCTTCAAATCCATGCAAAATACATGATTTAGCTTCAAATAAATGCGATGTAGAAGGTATAGCTTCAAATCCAAGCGAAACACATGACTTAGCTTCAAATCAAAGCGATGTAGAAGGTATAGTTTCAAATCCAAGCGAAACACATGATTTAGCTTCAAATCAATGCGATGTAGAAGGTTTAGCTTCAAATCCATGCGAAACAAATGATTTAACATCAGATACTGGCGATATAACTGATATAGCTTCAAATGCAGGGGAAACAAACGAGTTAGCATCAAATCCATGCGAAATACATGATTTAGCTGCAAATCAATGCGATGTAGATGGTTTAGCCTCAAATCCATGCGAAACAAATGATTTACCTACAAACACTTGGGATATATGTGATATAGCAGGAAATGCAGACGAATCAAACGGGGAAGCTTCAAAATCCATGCGATACATATCATTTAACTTAAAATCGACACGAAGTAGAAGGCTTAGCTTCAAATCCATGCGAAACAAATGATTTAGCATCAGATACTTACGATAAAACTGAAATAGCTTCAAATGCAGGGGAAGCAAACGAGTTAGCATCAATTCCATGCGAAACACATGATTTAGCTGCAAATCAATGCGATGTAGAAGGTTTAGCTTCAAATCCAAACGAAACACATGATTTAGATTCAAATCAATGCGATGTAGAAGGTATTGATTCAAATCCAAGCGCAACACATGATTTAGCTTCAAATCAATGCGATGTAGAAGGTTAAACTTCAAATCTATACGAAACAAATGATTTAGCTTCAGATACTTGCGATATAAGTGATATAGCATCAAATGCAGGCGAAACGACCGAGTTAGCTTCAAATCCATGCGAAACACATGATTTAGCTGCAAATCAATGCGATGTAGAGGGTTTAGCTTCAAATCCATGCGAAACAAATGATTTAGCTTTAAATCCATGCGAAGTAGAAGGCTTAGCTTCAAATCCATTTGAAACAAATGATTTAGCATCAGATACTTGCGATATAACTGATATAATTTCAAATGCAGGGGGAACAAACGAGTTAGCATCAAATCCATGCAAAACACATGATTTAGCTGCAAATCAATGCGATGTAAAAGGTTTAGCTCCAAATCCAAGCGAAACACATGATTTAGCATCAGATACTTGCTATATAACTGAAATATATTCAAATGCAGGGGAAACAAATGATTTAACATCAGATACTGGCGATATAACTGATATAGCTTCAAATGCAGGGGAAACAAACGAGTTAGCATCAAATCCATGCGAAATACATGATTTAGCTGCAAATCAATGCGATGTAGATGGTTTAGCCTCAAATCCATGCGAAACAAATGATTTACCTACAAACACTTGGGATATAAGTGATATAGCAGGAAATGCAGACGAATCAAACGGGGAAGCTTCAAAATCCATGCGATACATATCATTTAACTTAAAATCGACACGAAGTAGAAGGCTTAGCTTCAAATCCATGCGAAACAAATGATTTAGCATCAGATACTTACGATAAAACTGAAATAGCTTCAAATGCAGGGGAAGCAAACGAGTTAGCATCAATTCCATGCGAAACACATGATTTAGCTGCAAATCAATGCGATGTAGAAGGTTTAGCTTCAAATCCAAACGAAACACATGATTTAGATTCAAATCAATGCGATGTAGAAGGTATTGATTCAAATCCAAGCGCAACACATGATTTAGCTTCAAATCAATGCGATGTAGAAGGTTAAACTTCAAATCTATACGAAACAAATGATTTAGCTTCAGATACTTGCGATATAAGTGATATAGCATCAAATGCAGGCGAAACGACCGAGTTAGCTTCAAATCCATGCGAAACACATGATTTAGCTGCAAATCAATGCGATGTAGAGGGTTTAGCTTCAAATCCATGCGAAACAAATGATTTAGCTTTAAATCCATGCGAAGTAGAAGGCTTAGCTTCAAATCCATTTGAAACAAATGATTTAGCATCAGATACTTGCGATATAACTGATATAATTTCAAATGCAGGGGAACAAACGAGTTAGCATCAAATCCATGCGAAACACATGATTTAGCTTCAAATCAATGCGATGTAGAAGGTTAAACTTCAAATCTATAAGAAACAAATGATTTAGCTTCAGATACTTGCGATATAAGTGATATAGCATCAAATGCAGGCGATACGACCGAGTTAGCTTCAAATCCATGCGAAACACATGATTTAGCTGCAAATCAATGCGATGTAGAAGGTTTAGCTTCAAATCCATGCGAAACAAATGATTTAGCATCAGATAATTGCGATATAAGTGACATAGCATCAAATGCAGGCGAAACGACCGAGATAGCTTCAAATCCATGCGAAACACATGATTTAGCTGCAAATCAATGCGATGTAGAGGGTTTAGCTTCAAATCCATGCGAATCAAATGATTTAGCTTTAAATCCATGCGAAGTAGACGGCTTAGCTTCAAATCCATGCGAAACAAATGATTTAGCATCAGATACTTGCGATATAACTGATATAGCTTCAAATGCAGTGGAAACAAACGAGTTAGCATCAAAACCATGCAAAACATATGATTTAGCTGCAAATCAATGCGATGTAAAAGGTTTAGCTTCAAATCCAAGCGAAACACATGATTTGGCCTCAGATACTTGCGATATAACTGAAATAGCTTCAAATGCAGGGGAAACAGACGAATGAGCATCAAATCCATGCAAAACACATGACTTAGCTTCAAATCAAAGCGATGTAGAAGGTATAGTTTCAAATCCAAGCGAAACACATGATTTAGCTTCAAATCAATGCGATGTAGAAGGTTTAGCTTCAAATCCATGCGAAACAAATGATTTAACATCAGATACTGGCGATATAACTGATATAGCTTCAAATGCAGGGGAAACAAACGAGTTAGCATCAAATCCATGCGAAAAACATGATTTAGCTGCAAATCAATGCGATGTAGATGGTTTAGATTCAAATCCATGCGAAACACATGATTTAGCTGCAAATCAATGCGATTTAGAGGGTTTAGCTTCAAATCCATGCGAAAAAAATGATTTAGCTTTAAATCCATGCGAAGTAGAAGGCTTAGCTTCAAATCCATGCGAAACAAATGATTTAGCATCAGATACTTGCGATATAACTGATATAATTTCAAATGCAGGGGGAACAAACGAGTTAGCATCAAATCCATGCAAAACACATGATTTAGCTTCAAATCAAAGCAATGTAGAAGGTATATCTTCAAATCCAAACGAAACACATGATTTAGCTTCAAATCAATGCGATGTAGAAGGTATAGATTCAAATCCACGCGCAACACATGATTTAGCTTCAAATCAATGCGATGTAGAAGGTTTTATCTTCAAATCCATGCGAAACAAATGATTTATCTACAAACACTTGGGATATAAGTGATATAGCTGGAAATGCAGACGAATCAAACGGGGAAGCTTCAAAATCCATGCGATACATATCATTTAACTTCAAATCGATACGAAGTAGAAGGCTTAGCTGCAAATCCATGCGAAACAAATGATTTAGGTTCAGATACTTGCGATACATTGATATTGCTTCAAATGCAGGCGAAACTAACGAGTTAGCTTCAAATCCATGCGAAACACATGATTTAGCTTCAAATCAATGCGATGTAGAAGGTTAAACTTCAAATCTATACGAAACAAATGATTTAGCTTCAGATACTTGCGATATAAGTGATATAGCATCAAATGCCAGCGATACGACCGAGTTAGCTTCAAATCCATGCGAAACACATGATTTAGCTTCAAATCAATGCGATGTAGAAGGTTAAACTTCAAATCTATACGAAACAAATGATTTAGCTTCAGATACTTGCGATATAAGTGATATAACATCAAATGCAGGCGATACGACCGAGTTAGCTTCAAATCCATGCGAAACACATGATTTAGCTGCAAATCAATGCGATGTAGAAGGTTTAGCTTCAAATCCATGCGAAACAAATGATTTAGCATCAGATAATTGCGATATAAGTGATATAGCATCAAATGCAGGCGAAACGACCGAGTTAGCTTCAAATCCATGCGAAACACATGATTTAGCTGCAAATCAATGCGATGTAGAAGGTTTAGCTTCAAATCCATGCGAAACAAATGATTTAGCATCAGATACTGGCGATATAACTGATATAGCTTCAAATGCAGACAAATCAAACGAGTTAGCTTCAAAATCCATGCGAAACACATCATTTCGCTTTAAATCCATGCGAAGTAGAAGGCTTAGCTTCAAATCCATGCAAAACAAATGATTTAGGTTGAGATACTTGCGATACATTGATATTGCTTCAAATGCAGTCGAAACTAACGAGTTAGATTCAAATCCATGCAAAATACATGATTTAGCTTCAAATCAATGCGATGTAGAAGGTTTAGCTTCAAATCCATGCGAAACAAATGATTTAGCATCAGATACTGGCGATATAACTGATATAGCTTCAAATGCAGGGGAAACAAACGAGTTAGCATCAAATCCATGCAAAACACATGATTTAGATTCAAATCAAAGCGATGTAGAAGGTATAGCTTCAAATCCCACCGAAATACATGATTTAGCCTCAAATCAATACGATGTAGAAGGTTTAGCTTCAAATCGAAGCGAATCTCATGATTTAGCTTCAAATCAATGCGATGTAGAAGGTATATCTTCAAATCCAAACGAAACACATGATTTAGCTTCAAATCAATGCGATGTAGAAGGTATAGATTCAAATCCACGCGCAACACATGATTTAGCTTCAAATCAATGCGATGTAGAAGGTTTAGCTTCAAATCCATGCGAAACAAATGATTTACCTACAAACACTTGGGATATAAGTGATATAGCAGGAAATGCAGACGAATCAAACGGGGAAGCTTCAAAATCCATGCGATACATATCATTTAACTTCAAATCGATACCAAGTAGAAGGCTTAGCTGCAAATCCATGCGAAACAAATGATTTAGGTTCAGATACTTGCGATACATTGATATTGCTTCAAATGCAGGCGAAACTAACGAGTTAGCTTCAAATCCATGCGAAACACATGATTTAGCTTCAAATCAATGCGATGTAGAAGGTTAAACTTCAAATCTATACGAAACAAATGATTTAGCTTCAGATACTTGCGATATAAGTTATATAGCATCAAATGCAGGCGATACGACCGAGTTAGCTTCAAATCCATGCGAAACACATGATTTAGCTGCAAATCAATGCGATGTAGAAGGTTTAGCTTCAAATCCATGCGAAACAAATGATTTAGCATCAGATACTGGCGATATAACTGATATAGTTTCAAATGCAGTGTAAACAAACGAGTTATCATCAAAACCATGCAAAGCATATGATTTAGCTGCAAATCAATACGATGTAAAAGGTTTAGATTCAAATCCAAGCGAAACACATGATTTGGCCTCAGATACTTGCGATATAACTGAAATAGCTTCAAATGCAGGGGAAACAAACGAATGAGCATCAAATCCATGCAAAACACATGTCTTAGCTTCAAATCAAAGCGATGTAGAAGGTATAGTTTCAAATCCAACGAAACACATGATTTAGCTTCAAATCAATGCGATGTAGAAGGTTTAGCTTCAAATCCATGCCAAACAAATGATTTAACATCAGATACTGGCGATATAACTGATATAGCTTCAAATGCAGGGGAAACAAACGAGTTAGCATCAAATCCATGCGAAATACATGATTTAGCTGCAAATCAATGCGTTGTAGATGGTTTAGCTTCAAATCCATGGGAAACAAATGATTTAGCTTCAGATACTTGCGATATAACTGATATAATTTCAAATGCAGGGGGAACAAACGAGTTAGCATCAAATCCATGCAAAACACATGATTTAGCTTCAAATCAATGCGATGTAGAAGGTTGAGCTTCAAATCCATGCGAAACAAATGATTTAGCATCAGATAGTGGCGATATAACTGATATAGATTCAAATGCAGGGGAAACAAACGAGTTAGCATCAAATCCATGCGAAATACATGATTTAGCTGCAAATCAATGCGATGTAGATGGTTTAGCTTCAAATCCATGGGAAACATATGATTTAGCTTCAGATACTTGCGATATAAGTGATATAGCATCAACTGCAGGCGAAACGACCGAGTTAGCTTCAAATCCATGCGAAACACATGATTTAGCTGCAAATCAATGCGATGTAGAGGGTTCAGCTTCAAATCCATGCGAAACAAATGATTTAGCTTTAAATCCATGCGAAGTAGAAGGCTTAGCTTCAAATCCATGCGAAACAAATGATTTAGCATCAGATACTTGCGATATAACTGATATAATTTCAAATGCAGGGGGAACAAA
>NW_027477886.1:0-52320 GCF_051020955.1 Megalopta genalis
TTCGCATTGATTTGAAGCTAAATCATGTTTTTCGCTTGGATTTGAAACTAAGCCTTCTACTTCGCATTGAATTGAAGCTAAATCATGTGTTTCGCATGAATTTGAATCTAACTCGTTTGTTTTGCTTGAATTCGAAGCTATATCTCTTACATTCGCAAGTATTTGAAGTTGAATCATCCGATTCGCATGGATTTTAAGCTAAGCCTTCTACTTCGCATTGATTTGAAGCTAAATCATGTGTTTCGCTTGGATTTGAAGCTAACTCGTTTGTTTCGCATACATTTGAAGCTAAATCACGTATATCACAATTATTTGAAGCTAAATTATTTGTTTCGCATGGATTCGATGATCAGCCTTCTATTTCGCATAGATTTGAAGCTAAATCATGTATATCACAAGTATTTGTAGCAAAACCAATTGTTTCGCATGGATTTGAAGCTAAGCCTTCTACTTCGCATTGATTTAAATCTTAATCGTGTGTATGGCATGGATTTGAAGCTAACTCGTTTGTTTCGTCTTCATTTGAAGCTGTTTCATTTATATCGCAAGTATTTGAAGCTAAACCATTTGTTTCGCATGGATTTGAAAATAAACCTTCTACTTCGCATTAATTTGAAGCTAAATCGTGTGTTTCGCTTGCATTTGAAGCTAACTCGTTTGTCTCGCATGCTGTTCAAGCTAAATCATGTATATCACAAGTATTTGAAGCTAATCCATTTGATTCGCATGGATTTGAAGCTAAGCCCTCTACTTCGCATTGATTTGAAGCTAAAGCATGTGTTTCGCTTGTATTTGAAGCTCACTCGTTTGTTTCGCTTGCAGTTGAAGCTAAATCATGTATATCACAAGTATTTGAAGCTGAACCATTTGATTCTCGTGAAAATTAAGCTAAACCATGTGTTTCGCTTGGATTTGAAGCTAAGCCTTCTACTTCGCATTGATTTCAAGCTAAATCATGTGTTAGGCTTGGATTTGAAACTAAGCCTTCTACTTCGCATTGATTGGAAGCTAAAACTTGTGTTTGGTATGGATTTGAAGCTAACTCGTTTGTTTGGCCTGCATTCGAAGTTATATCACGTATAATCGCAAGTATTTGAAGCCCAGTCATCCGTTTCGCATGGATTTGAAGCTAAGCCTTCTACTTCGCATTGATTTGAAGCTAAATCATGTCTTTCACTTGGATTTGAAACTAAGCCTTCTACTTCGCATTGATTTGAAGCTAAATCATGTCTTTCGCTTGGATTTGAAGCTAAGCCTTCTACTTCGCATTGAATTGAAGCTAAATCATGTGTTTCGCATGAATATGAATTTAACTCGTTTGTTTTGCTTGAATTCGAAGCTATATCTCTTACATTCGCAAGTATTTGAAGTTCAATCATTCGTTTCGCATGGATTTGAAGCTAAGGCTTCTAGTTCGCATTGATTTGTAGCTAAATCATGTGTTTCGCTTGGATTTGAAGCTAATTCGGTTATTTCGGATGCAGTTGAAGCTAAATCATGTATATCACAAGTATTTGAAGCTGAACAATTTGTTTCGCATGAATATTAAGTTAAACCATGTGTTTCGCATGAGTATTAAGCTAAACCATGTGATTCGCATTGAATGAAGCTAAATCATGTGCTTCGCATGGATTTGAAGCTAACTCGTTTGTTTCGCATACATTTGAAGCTAAATCACGTATATCAAACTATTTGAAGCTAAACAATTTGTTTCGCATGGATTCGATGATCAGCCTTCTATTTCGCATAGATTTGAAGCTAAATCATGTATATCACAAGTATTTGTAGCATAACCATTTGTTTCGCATGGATTTGAAGCTAAGCCTTCTACTTCGCTTTGATTTGAAGCTAAATCATGTGTTTCGCATGGATTTGAAGCTAACTTGTTTGTTTCGCATGCAGTTGAAGCTAAATCATGTATATCACAAGTATTTGTATCAAAACCATTTGTTTCGCATGGATTTGAAGCTAAGCCTTCTACTTCGCATTGATTTGAAGCTAAATCATGTGCTTCGCATGGATTTGAAGCTAACTCGTTTGTTTCGCATGCAGTTGAAGCTAAATCATGTATATCACAAGTATTTGAAGCTGAACCATTTTATTCTCGTGAAAATTAAGCTAAACCATGTGTTTCGCTTGGATTTGAAGCTAAGCCTTCTACTTCGCATTGATTTGAAGCTAAATCATGTGTTAGGCTTGGATTTGAAACTAAGCCTTCTACTTCGCATTGATTGGAAGCTAAAACTTGTGTTTGGTATGGATTTGAAGCTAACTCGTTTGTTTCGCCTGCATTCGAAGTTATATCACGTATAATCGCAAGTATTTGAAGCCCAGTCATCCGTTTCGCATGGATTTGAAGCTAAGCCTTCTACTTCGCATTGATTTGAAGCTAAATCATGTCTTTCGCTTGGATTTGAAACTAAGCCTTCTACTTCGCATTGATTTGAAGCTAAATTATGTCTTTCGCTTGGATTTGAAGCTAAGCCTTCTACTTCGCATTGAATTGAAGCTAAATCATGTGTTTCGCATGAATTTGAATCTAACTCGTTTGTTTTGCTTGAATTCGAAGCTATATCTCTTACATTCGCAAGTATTTGAAGCTCAATCATTCGTTTCGCATGGATTTGAAGCTAAGGCTTCTAGTTCGCATTGATTTGAAGCTAAATCATTTTGTTTCGCTTGGATTTAAAGCTAATTCGGTTATTTCGGATGCAGTTGAAGCTAAATCATGTATATCACAAGTATTTGAAGCTGAACAATTTGTTTCGCATGAATATTAAGTTAAACCATGTGTTTCGCATGAGTATTAAGCTAAACCATGTGATTCGCATTGACTTGAAGCTAAATCATGTGCTTCGCATGGATTTGAAGCTAACTCGTTTGTTCCGCATACATTTGAAGCTAAATCACGTATATCAAACTATTTGAAGTTAAACTATTTGTTTCGCATGGATTCGATGATCAGCCTTCTATTTCGCATAGATTTGAAGCTAAATCATGTATATCACAAGTATTTGTAGCAAAACCATTTGTTTCGCATGGATTTGAAGCTAAGCCTTCTACTTCGCTTTGATTTGAAGCTAAATCATGTGTTTCGCATGGATTTGAAGGCTAACTTGTTTGTTTCGCATGCAGTTGAAGCTAAATCATGTATATCACAAGTATTTGTATCAAAACCATTTGTTTCGCATGGATTTGAAGCTAAGCCTTCTACTTCGCATTGATTTGAAGCTAAATCATGTGCTTCGCATGAATTTGAAGCTAACTCGTTTGTTTCGCATGCAGTTGATGCTAAATCATGTATATCACAAGTATTTGAAGCTGAACCATTTGATTCTCGTGAAAATTAAGCTAAACCATGTGTTTCGCTTGGATTTGAAGCTAAGCCTTCTACTCCGCATTGATTTGAAGCTAAATCATGTGTTTCGCTTGGATTTGGAGCTAACTCGTTTGTTTCGCATACATTTGAAGCTAAATCATGTATATCACTAGTATTTGAAGCAAAACCATTTGATTCGCATGGATTTGAAACAAAGCCTTCTACTTCGCATTGATTTGAAGCTAAATCATGTTTTCGCTTGGATTTGAAGCTAACTCGTTTGTTTCGCATACATTTCAAGCTAAATCACGTATATCACAATTATTTGAAGCTAAACTATTTGTTTCGCATGGATTCGATGATCAGCCTTCTATTTCGCATAGATTTGAAGCTAAATCATGTATATCACAAGTATTTGTAGCAAAACCATTTGTTTCGCATGGATTTGAAGCTAAGCCTTCTACTTCGCTTTGATTTGAAGCTAAATCATGTGTTTCGCATGGATTTGAAGCTAACTTGTTTGTTTCGCATGCAGTTGAAACTAAATCATGTATATCACAAGTATTTGTATCAAAACCATTTGTATCGCATGGATTTGAAGCTAAGCCTTCTACTTCGCATTGATTTGGAGCATAATCATGTGTTTTGCATGGATTTGAAGCTAACTCGTTTGTTTCCCATACAGTTGAAGCTAAATCATGTATATCACAAGTAATAGAAGCTAAACCATTTGATTCGCATGGATTTGAAACAAAGCCTTCTACTTCGCATTGATTTGAAGCTAAATCATGTTTTCGCTTGGATTTGAAGCTAACTCGTTTGTTTCGCATACATTTCAAGCTAAAATCACGTATATCACAATTATTTGAAGCTAAACCATTTGTTTCGCATGGTTTCGAAAATCAGCCTTCTACTTCGCATTGATTTGGAGCATAATCATGTGTTTTGCATGGATTTATAGCTAACACGTTTGTTTCGCATGCAGTTGAAGCTAAATCATGTATATCACAAGTATTTGAAGCTAAACCATTTGTTTCTAATGGATTCGAAGATCAGCCTTCCACTTCGCATTGATTTGAAGCTAAATCAAGTGTTGCTCTTGGATTTGAAGCTAACTCGTTTGTTTCCCATACAGTTGAAGCTAAATCATGTATATCACAAGTAATACAAGCTGAACCATTTGTATCGCATTGATTTGGAGCTAAGCCTTCTACTTCGCATTGATTTGAAGTTAAATAATGTGTTACGCTAGGATTTGAAACTCACTCGTTTGTTTCTCCTGCATTTGAAGCTATATCACTTATATCGCAACTATTTGAAGCTAAATCATTTGTGTCGCATGGATTCGAATCTCAGCCTTCTATTTCGCATTGATTTGAAGCTAAATCATGTGTTTCTCATGGATTTAAAGCTAACACGTTTGTTTCGCATATAGTTGAAGCTAAATCGTGTATATCACAAGTATTTGAAGCTAAACAACTTGTTTCGCATGGATTCGAAGATCAGTCTTCTACTTCGCATTGATTTGAAGCTAAATCAAGTGTTCCGCTTGGATTTAAAGCTAACTCGTTTGTTTCGCATGCAGTTGAAGCTAAATCATGTATAAACAAGTATTTGAAGCTAAACCATTCGTTTCGCATGGGTTTGAAGCTTATCTTTCTACATCGCATGAATTTGAACTAAATCATGTCTTTCGCTTGGATTTGAAACTAAGCCTTCTACTTCGCATTGATTTGAAGCTAAATCATGTCTTTCGCTTGGATTTGAAGCTAAGCCTTCTACTTCGCATTGAATTGAAGCTAAATCATTTGTTTCGCATGAATTTGAATCTAACTCGTTTGTTTTGCTTGAATTCGAAGCTATATCTCTTACATTCGCAAGTATTTGAAGTTCAATCATTCGTTTCGCATGGATTTGAAGCTAAGGCTTCTAGTTCGCATTGATTTGAAGCTAAATCATGTGTTTCGCTTGGATTTGAAGCTAATTCGGTTATTTCGGATGCAGTTGAAGCTAAATCATGTATATCACAAGTATTTGAAGCTGAACAATTTGTTTCGCATGAATATTAAGTTAAACCATGTGTTTCGCATGAGTATTAAGCTAAACCATGTGATTCGCATTGATTTGAAGCTAAATCATGTGCTTCGCATGGATTTGAAGCTAACTCGTTTGTTCCGCATACATTTGAAGCTAAATCACGTATATCAAACTATTTGAAGTTAAACTATTTGTTTCGCATGGATTCGATGATCAGCCTTCTATTTCGCATAGATTTGAAGCTAAATCATGTATATCACAAGTATTTGTAGCAAAACCATTTGTTTCGCATGGATTTGAAGCTAAGCCTTCTACTTCGCTTTGAATTGAAGCTAAATCATGTGTTTCGCATGAATTTGAATCTAACTCGTTTGTTTTGCTTGAATTCGAAGCTATATCTCTTACATTCGCAAGTATTTGAAGTTGAATCATCCGATTCGCATGGATTTTAAGCTAAGCCTTCTACTTCGCATTGATTTGAAGCTAAATCATGTGTTTCGCTTGGATTTGAAGCTAACTCGTTTGTTTCGCATACATTTGAAGCTAAATCACGTATATCACAATTATTTGAAGCTAAATTATTTGATTCTCGTGAAAATTAAGCTAAACCATGTGTTTCGCTTGGATTTGAAGCTAAGCCTTCTACTTCGCACTGATTTGAAGCTAAATCATGTGTTTCGCTTGGATTTGGAGCTAACTCGTTTGTTTCGCATACATTTGAAGCTAAATCATGTATATCACTAGTATTTGAAGCAAAACCATTTGATTCGCATGGATTTGAAACAAAGCCTTCTACTTCGCATTGATTTGAAGCTAAATCATGTTTTTCGCTTGGATTTGAAACTAAGCCTTCTACTTCGCATTGAATTGAAGCTAAATCATGTGTTTCGCATGAATTTGAATCTAACTCGTTTGTTTTGCTTGAATTCGAAGCTATATCTCCTACATTCGCAAGTATTTGAAGTTGAATCATCCGATTCGCATGGATTTTAAGCTAAGCCTTCTACTTCGCATTGATTTGAAGCTAAATCATGTGTTTCGCTTGGATTTGAAGCTAACTCGTTTGTTTCGCATACATTTGAAGCTAAATCACGTATATCACAATTATTTGAAGCTAAATTATTTGTTTCGCATGGATTCGATGATCAGCCTTCTATTTCGCATAGATTTGAAGCTAAATCATGTATATCACAAGTATTTGTAGCAAAACCAATTGTTTCGCATGGATTTGAAGCTAAGCCTTCTACTTCGCATTGATTTAAATCTTAATCGTGTGTATGGCATGGATTTGAAGCTAACTCGTTTGTTTCGTCTTCATTTGAAGCTGTTTCATTTATATCGCAAGTATTTGAAGCTAAACCATTTGTTTCGCATGGATTTGAAGATAAACCTTCTACTTCGCATTAATTTGAAGCTAAATCGTGTGTTTCGCTTGCATTTGAAGCTAACTCGTTTGTCTCGCATGCTGTTCAAGCTAAATCATGTATATCACAAGTATTTGAAGCTAATCCATTTGATTCGCATGGATTTGAAGCTAAGCCCTCTACTTCGCATTGATTTGAAGCTAAAGCATGTGTTTCGCTTGTATTTGAAGCTCACTCGTTTGTTTCGCTTGCAGTTGAAGCTAAATCATGTATATCACAAGTATTTGAAGCTGAACCATTTGATTCTCGTGAAAATTAAGCTAAACCATGTGTTTCGCTTGGATTTGAAGCTAAGCCTTCTACTTCGCATTGATTTCAAGCTAAATCATGTGTTAGGCTTGGATTTGAAACTAAGCCTTCTACTTCGCATTGATTGGAAGCTAAAACTTGTGTTTGGTATGGATTTGAAGCTAACTCGTTTGTTTGGCCTGCATTCGAAGTTATATCACGTATAATCGCAAGTATTTGAAGCCCAGTCATCCGTTTCGCATGGATTTGAAGCTAAGCCTTCTACTTCGCATTGATTTGAAGCTAAATCATGTCTTTCGCTTGGATTTGAAACTAAGCCTTCTACTTCGCATTGATTTGAAGCTAAATCATGTCTTTCGCTTGGATTTGAAGCTAAGCCTTCTACTTCGCATTGAATTGAAGCTAAATCATGTGTTTCGCATGAATATGAATTTAACTCGTTTGTTTTGCTTGAATTCGAAGCTATATCTCTTACATTCGCAAGTATTTGAAGTTCAATCATTCGTTTCGCATGGATTTGAAGCTAAGGCTTCTAGTTCGCATTGATTTGAAGCTAAATCATGTGTTTCGCTTGGATTTGAAGCTAATTCGGTTATTTCGGATGCAGTTGAAGCTAAATCATGTATATCACAAGTATTTGAAGCTGAACAATTTGTTTCGCATGAATATTAAGTTAAAACCATGTGTTTCGCATGAGTATTAAGCTAAACCATGTGATTCGCATTGATTTGAAGCTAAATCATGTGCTTCGCATGGATTTGAAGCTAACTCGTTGTTTCGCATACATTTGAAGCTAAATCACGTATATCAAACTATTTGAAGCTAAACAATTTGTTTCGCATGGATTCGATGATCAGCCTTCTATTTCGCATAGATCTGAAGCTAAATCATGTATATCACAAGTATTTGTAGCAAAACCATTTGTTTCGCATGGATTTGAAGCTAAGCCTTCTACTTCGCTTTGATTTGAAGCTAAATCATGTGTTTCGCATGGATTTGAAGCTAACTTGTTTGTTTCGCATGCAGTTGAAGCTAAATCATGTATATCACAAGTATTTGTATCAAAACCATTTGTTTCGCATGGATTTGAAGCTAAGCCTTCTACTTCGCATTGATTTGAAGCTAAATCATGTGCTTCGCATGGATTGAAGCTAACTCGTTTGTTTCGCATGCAGTTGAAGCTAAATCATGTATATCACAAGTATTTGTAGCTGAACCATTTGATTCTCGTGAAAATTAAGCTAAACCATGTGTTTCGCTTGGATTGAAGCTAAGCCTTCTACTTCGCATTGATTTGAAGCTAAATCATGTGTTAGGCTTGGATTTGAAACTAAGCCTTCTACTTCGCATTGATTGGAAGCTAAAACTTGTGTTTGGTATGGATTTGAAGCTAACTCGTTTGTTTCGCCTGCATTCGAAGTTATATCACGTATAATCGCAAGTATTTGAAGCCCAGTCATCCGTTTCGCATGGATTTGAAGCTAAGCCTTCTACTTCGCATTGATTTGAAGCTAAATCATGTCTTTCGCTTGGATTTGAAACTAAGCCTTCTACTTCGCATTGATTTGAAGCTAAATTATGTCTTTCGCTTGGATTTGAAGCTAAGCCTTCTACTTCGCATTGAATTGAAGCTAAATCATGTGTTTCGCATGAATTTGAATCTAACTCGTTTGTTTTGCTTGAATTCGAAGCTATATCTCTTACATTCGCAAGTATTTGAAGTTCAATCATTCGTTTCGCATGGATTTGAAGCTAAGGCTTCTAGTTCGCATTGATTTGAAGCTAAATCATTTTGTTTCGCTTGGATTTGAAGCTAATTCGGTTATTTCGGATGCAGTTGAAGCTAAATCATGTATATCACAAGTATTTGAAGCTGAACAATTTGTTTCGCATGAATATTAAGTTAAACCATGTGTTTCGCATGAGTATTAAGCTAAACCATGTGATTCGCATTGATTTGAAGCTAAATCATGTGCTTCGCATGGATTTGAAGCTAACTCGTTTGTTTCGCATACATTTGAAGCTAAATCACGTATATCAAACTATTTGAAGCTAAACTATTTGTTTCGCATGGATTCGATGATCAGCCTTCTATTTCGCATAGATTTGAAGCTAAATCATGTATATCACAAGTATTTGTAGCAAAACCATTTGTTTCGCATGGATTTGAAGCTAAGCCTTCTACTTCGCTTTGATTTGAAGCTAAATCATGTGTTTCGCATGGATTTGAAGCTAACTTGTTTGTTTCGCATGCAGTTGAAGCTAAATCATGTATATCACAAGTATTTGTATCAAAACCATTTGTTTCGCATGGATTTGAAGCTAAGCCTTTTACTTCGCATTGATTTGAAGCTAAATCATGTGCTTCGCATGAATTTGAAGCTAACTCGTTTGTTTCGCATGCAGTTGATGCTAAATCATGTATATCACAAGTATTTGAAGCTGAACCATTTGATTCTCGTGAAAATTAAGCTAAACCATGTGTTTCGCTTGGATTTGAAGCTAAGCCTTCTACTTCGCATTGATTTGAAGCTAAATCATGTGTTTCGCTTGGATTTGGAGCTAACTCGTTTGTTTCGCATACATTTGAAGCTAAATCATGTATATCACTAGTATTTGAAGCAAAACCATTTGATTCGCATGGATTTGAAACAAAGCCTTCTACTTCGCATTGATTTGAAGCTAAATCATGTTTTCGCTTGGATTTGAAGCTAACTCGTTTGTTTCGCATACATTTCAAGCTAAATCACGTATATCACAATTATTTGAAGCTAAACTATTTGTTTCGCATGGATTCGATGATCAGCCTTCTATTTCGCATAGATTTGAAGCTAAATCATGTATATCACAAGTATTTGTAGCAAAACCATTTGTTTCGCATGGATTTGAAGCTAAGCCTTCTACTTCGCTTTGATTTGAAGCTAAATCATGTGTTTCGCATGGATTTGAAGCTAACTTGTTTGTTTCGCATGCAGTTGAAGCTAAATCGTGTATATCACAGGTATTTGTATCAAAACCATTTGTATCGCATGGATTTGAAGCTAAGCCTTCTACTTCGCATTGATTTGGAGCATAATCATGTGTTTTGCATGGATTTATAGCTAACACGTTTGTTTCGCATGCAGTTGAAGCTAAATCATGTATATCACAAGTAATTGAAGCTAAACCACTAGTTTCTAATGGATTCGAAGATCAGCCTTCCACTTCGCATTGATTTGAAGCTAAATCAAGTGTTGCTCTTGGATTTGAAGCTAACTCGTTTGTTTCCCATACAGTTGAAGCTAAATCATGTATATCACAAGTAATAGAAGCTAAACCATTTGATTCGCATGGATTTGAAACAAAGCCTTCTACTTCGCATTGATTTGAAGCTAAATCATGTTTTCGCTTGGATTTGAAGCTAACTCGTTTGTTTCGCATACATTTCAAGCTAAATCACGTATATCACAATTATTTGAAGCTAAACTATTTGTTTCGCATGGATTCGATGATCAGCCTTCTATTTCGCATAGATTTGAAGCTAAATCATGTATATCACAAGTATTTGTAGCAAAACCATTTGTTTCGCATGGATTTGAAGCTAAGCCTTCTACTTCGCCTTGATTTAAATCTTAATCGTGTGTATGGCATGGATTTGAAGCTAACTCGTTTGTTTCGTCTTCATTTGAAGCTGTTTCATTTATATCGCAAGTATTTGAAGCTAAACCATTTGTTTCGCATGGATTTGAAGATAAACCTTCTACTTCGCATTAATTTGAAGCTAAATCGTGTGTTTCGCTTGCATTTGAAGCTAACTCGTTTGTCTCGCATGCTGTTCAAGCTAAATCATGTATATCACAAGTATTTGAAGCTAATCCATTTGATTCGCATGGATTTGAAGCTAAGCCCTCTACTTCGCATTGATTTGAAGCTAAAGCATGTGTTTCGCTTGTATTTGAAGCTCACTCGTTTGTTTCGCATGCAGTTGAAGCTAAATCATGTATATCACAAGTATTTGAAGCTGAACCATTTGATTCTCGTGAAAATTACGCTAAACCATGTGTTTCGCTTGGATTTGAAGCTAAGCCTTCTACTTCGCATTGATTTGAAGCTAAATCATGTGTTAGGCTTGGATTTGAAACTAAGCCTACTACTTCGCATTGATTGGAAGCTAAAACTTGTGTTTGGTATGGATTTGAAGCTAACTCGTTTGTTAGGCCTGCATTTGAAGTTATATCACGTATAATCGCAAGTATTTGAAGCCCAGTCATCCGTTTCGCATGGATTTGAAGCTAAGCCTTCTACTTCGCATTGATTTGAAGCTAAACCATGTGTTTCGCTTGGATTTGAAGCTAAGCCTTCTACTTCGCATTGATTTGAAGCTAAATCATGTGTTAGGCTTGGATTTGAAACTAAGCCTTCTACTTCGCATTGATTGGAAGCTAAAACTTGTGTTTGGTATGGATTTGAAGCTAACTCGTTTGTTTGGCCAGCATTTGAAGTTATATCACGTATAATCGCAAGTATTTGAAGCCCAGTCATCCGTTTCGCATGGATTTGAAGCTAAGCCTTCTACTTCGCATTGATTTGAAGCTAAATCATGTCTTTCGCTTGGATTTGAAACTAAGCCTTCTACTTCGCATTGATTTGAAGCTAAATCATGTCTTTCGCTTGGATTTGAGGCTAAGCCTTCTACTTCGCATTGAATTGAAGCTAAATCATGTGTTTCGCATGAATTTGAATCTAACTCGTTTGTTTTGCTTGAATTCGAAGCTATATCTCTTACATTCGCAAGTATTTGAAGTTCAATCATTCGTTTCGCATGGATTTGAAGCTAAGGCTTCTAGTTCGCATTGATTTGAAGCTAAATCATGTGTTTCGCTTGGATTTGAAGCTAATTCGGTTATTTCGGATGCAGTTGAAGCTAAATCATGTATATCACAAGTATTTGAAGCTGAACAATTTGTTTCGCATGAATATTAAGTTAAACCATGTGTTTCGCATGAGTATTAAGCTAAACCATGTGATTCGCATTGATTTGAAGCTAAATCATGTGCTTCGCATGGATTTGAAGCTAACTCGTTTGTTTCGCATACATTTGAAGCTAAATCACGTATATCAAACTATTTGAAGCTAAACAATTTGTTTCGCATGGATTCGATGATCAGCCTTCTATTTCGCATAGATTTGAAGCTAAATCATGTATATCACAAGTATTTGTAGCAAAACCATTTGTTTCGCATGGATTTGAAGCTAAGCCTTCTACTTCGCTTTGATTTGAAGCTAAATCATGTGTTTCGCATGGATTTGAAGCTAACTTGTTTGTTTCGCATGCAGTTGAAGCTAAACTATGTATATCACAAGTATTTGTATCAAAACCATTTGTTTCGCATGGATTTGAAGCTAAGCCTTCTACTTCGCATTGATTTGAAGCTAAATCATGTGCTTCGCATGGATTTGAAGCTAACTCGTTTGTTTCGCATGCAGTTGATGCTAAATCATGTATATCACAAGTATTTGAAGCTGAACCATTTGATTCTCGTGAAAATTAAGCTAAACCATGTGTTTCGCTTGGATTTGAAGCTAAGCCTTCTACTTCGCATTGATTTGAAGCTAAATCATGTGTTTCGCTTGGATTTGGAGCTAACTCGTTTGTTTCGCATACATTTGAAGCTAAATCATGTATATCACTAGTATTTGAAGCAAAACCATTTGATTCGCATGGATTTGAAACAAAGCCTTCTACTTCGCATTGATTTGAAGCTAAATCATGTTTTCGCTTGGATTTGAAGCTAACTCGTTTGTTTCGCATACATTTCAAGCTAAATCACGTATATCACAATTATTTGAAGCTAAACTATTTGTTTCGCATGGATTCGATGATCAGCCTTCTATTTCGCATAGATTTGAAGCTAAATCATGTATATCACAAGTATTTGTAGCAAAACCATTTGTTTCGCATGCAGTTGAAGCTAAATCATGTATATCACAAGTATTTGTATCAAAACCATTTGTATCGCATGGATTTGAAGCTAAGCCTTCTACTTCGCATTGATTTGGAGCATAATCATGTGTTTTGCATGGATTTATAGCTAACACGTTTGTTTCGCATGCAGTTGAAGCTAAATCATGTATATCACAAGTATTTGAAGCTAAACCATTTGTTTCTAATGGATTCGAAGATCAGCCTTCCACTTCGCATTGATTTGAAGCTAAATCAAGTGTTGCTCTTGGATTTGAAGCTAACTCGTTTGTTTCCCATACAGTTGAAGCTAAATCATGTATATCACAAGTAATACAAGCTGAACCATTTGTATCGCATTGATTTGGAGCTAAGCCTTCTACTTCGCATTGATTTGAAGTTAAATAATGTGTTACGCTAGGATTTGAAACTCACTCGTTTGTTTCTCCTGCATTTGAAGCTATATCACTTATATCGCAACTATTTGAAGCTAAATCATTTGTGTCGCATGGATTCGAATCTCAGCCTTCTATTTCGCATTGATTTGAAGCTAAATCATGTGTTTCTCATGGATTTAAAGCTAACACGTTTGTTTCGCATATAGTTGAAGCTAAATCGTGTATATCACAAGTATTTGAAACTAAACAACTTGTTTCGCATGGATTCGAAGATCAGTCTTCTACTTCGCATTGATTTGAAGCTAAATCAAGTGTTCCGCTTGGATTTAAAGCTACCTCGTTTGTTTCGCATGCAGTTGAAGCTAAATCATGTATAAACAAGTATTTGAAGCTAAACCATTCGTTTCGCATGGGTTTGAAGCTTATCTTTCTACATCGCATGAATTTGAACTAAATCATGTCTTTCGCTTGGATTTGAAACTAAGCCTTCTACTTCGCATTGATTTGAAGCTAAATCATGTCTTTCGCTTGGATTTGAAGCTAAGCCTTCTACTTCGCATTGAATTGAAGCTAAATCATTTGTTTCGCATGAATTTGAATCTAACTCGTTTGTTTTGCTTGAATTCGAAGCTATATCTCTTACATTCGCAAGTATTTGAAGTTCAATCATTCGTTTCGCATGGATTTGAAGCTAAGGCTTCTAGTTCGCATTGATTTGAAGCTAAATCATGTGTTTCGCTTGGATTTGAAGCTAATTCGGTTATTTCGGATGCAGTTGAAGCTAAATCATGTATATCACAAGTATTTGAAGCTGAACAATTTGTTTCGCATGAATATTAAGTTAAACCATGTGTTTCGCATGAGTATTAAGCTAAACCATGTGATTCGCATTGACTTGAAGCTAAATCATGTGCTTCGCATGGATTTGAAGCTAACTCGTTTGTTCCGCATACATTTGAAGCTAAATCACGTATATCAAACTATTTGAAGTTAAACTATTTGTTTCGCATGGATTCGATGATCAGCCTTCTATTTCGCATAGATTTGAAGCTAAATCATGTATATCACAAGTATTTGTAGCAAAACCATTTGTTTCGCATGGATTTGAAGCTAAGCCTTCTACTTCGCTTTGATTTGAAGCTAAATCATGTGTTTCGCATGGATTTGAAGCTAACTTGTTTGTTTCGCATGCAGTTGAAGCTAAATCATGTATATCACAAGTATTTGTATCAAAACCATTTGTTTCGCATGGATTTGAAATTAAGCCTTCTACTTCGCATTGATTTGAAGCTAAATCATGTGCTTCGCATGGATTTGAAGCTAACTCATTTGTTTCGCATGCAGTTGATGCTAAATCATGTATATCACAAGTATTTGAAACTGAACCATTTGATTCTCGTGAAAATTAAGCTAAACCATGTGTTTCGCTTGGATTTGAAGCTAAGCCTTCTACTTCGCACTGATTTGAAGCTAAATCATGTGTTTCGCTTGGATTTGGAGCTAACTCGTTTGTTTCGCATACATTTGAAGCTAAATCATGTATATCACTAGTATTTGAAGCAAAACCATTTGATTCGCATGGATTTGAAACAAAGCCTTCTACTTCGCATTGATTTGAAGCTAAATCATGTTTTTCGCTTGGATTTGAAACTAAGCCTTCTACTTCGCATTGAATTGAAGCTAAATCATGTGTTTCGCATGAATTTGAATCTAACTCGTTTGTTTTGCTTGAATTCGAAGCTATATCTCTTACATTCGCAAGTATTTGAAGTTGAATCATCCGATTCGCATGGATTTTAAGCTAAACCTTCTACTTCGCATTGATTTGAAGCTAAATCATGTGTTTCGCTTGGATTTGAAGCTAACTCGTTTGTTTCGCATACATTTGAAGCTAAATCACGTATATCACAATTATTTGAAGCTAAATTATTTGTTTCGCATGGATTCGATGATCAGCCTTCTATTTCGCATAGATTTGAAGCTAAATCATGTATATCACAAGTATTTGTAGCAAAACCAATTGTTTCGCATGGATTTGAAGCTAAGCCTTCTACTTCGCATTGATTTAAATCTTAATCGTGTGTATGGCATGGATTTGAAGCTAACTCGTTTGTTTCGTCTTCATTTGAAGCTGTTTCATTTATATCGCAAGTATTTGAAGCTAAACCATTTGTTTCGCATGGATTTGAAGATAAACCTTCTACTTCGCATTAATTTGAAGCTAAATCGTGTGTTTCGCTTGCATTTGAAGCTAACTCGTTTGTCTCGCATGCTGTTCAAGCTAAATCATGTATATCACAAGTATTTGAAGCTAATCCATTTGATTCGCATGGATTTGAAGCTAAGCCCTCTACTTCGCATTGATTTGAAGCTAAAGCATGTGTTTCGCTTGTATTTGAAGCTCACTCGTTTGTTTCGCTTGCAGTTGAAGCTAAATCATGTATATCACAAGTATTTGAAGCTGAACCATTTGATTCTCGTGAAAATTAAGCTAAACCATGTGTTTCGCTTGGATTTGAAGCTAAGCCTTCTACTTCGCATTGATTTCAAGCTAAATCATGTGTTTCGCTTGGATTTGAAGCTAACTCGTTTGTTTCGCATACATTTGAAGCTAAATCACGTATATCACAATTATTTGAAGCTAAATTATTTGTTTCGCATGGATTCGATGATCAGCCTTCTATTTCGCATAGATTTGAAGCTAAATCATGTATATCACAAGTATTTGTAGCAAAACCAATTGTTTCGCATGGATTTGAAGCTAAGCCTTCTACTTCGCATTGATTTAAATCTTAATCGTGTGTATGGCATGGATTTGAAGCTAACTCGTTTGTTTCGTCTTCATTTGAAGCTGTTTCATTTATATCGCAAGTATTTGAAGCTAAACCATTTGTTTCTAATGGATTCGAAGATCAGCCTTCCACTTCGCATTGATTTGAAGCTAAATCAAGTGTTGCTCTTGGATTTGAAGCTAACTCGTTTGTTTCCCATACAGTTGAAGCTAAATCATGTATATCACAAGTAATACAAGCTGAACCATTTGTATCGCATTGATTTGGAGCTAAGCCTTCTACTTCGCATTGATTTGAAGTTAAATAATGTGTTACGCTAGGATTTGAAACTCACTCGTTTGTTTCTCCTGCATTTGAAGCTATATCACTTATATCGCAACTATTTGAAGCTAAATCATTTGTGTCGCATGGATTCGAATCTCAGCCTTCTATTTCGCATTGATTTGAAGCTAAATCATGTGTTTCTCATGGATTTAAAGCTAACACGTTTGTTTCGCATATAGTTGAAGCTAAATCGTGTATATCACAAGTATTTGAAACTAAACAACTTGTTTCGCATGGATTCGAAGATCAGTCTTCTACTTCGCATTGATTTGAAGCTAAATCAAGTGTTCCGCTTGGATTTAAAGCTACCTCGTTTGTTTCGCATGCAGTTGAAGCTAAATCATGTATAAACAAGTATTTGAAGCTAAACCATTCGTTTCGCATGGGTTTGAAGCTTATCTTTCTACATCGCATGAATTTGAACTAAATCATGTCTTTCGCTTGGATTTGAAACTAAGCCTTCTACTTCGCATTGATTTGAAGCTAAATCATGTCTTTCGCTTGGATTTGAAGCTAAGCCTTCTACTTCGCATTGAATTGAAGCTAAATCATTTGTTTCGCATGAATTTGATTCTAACTCGTTTGTTTTGCTTGAATTCGAAGCTATATCTCTTACATTCGCAAGTATTTGAAGTTCAATCATTCGTTTCGCATGGATTTGAAGCTAAGGCTTCTAGTTCGCATTGATTTGAAGCTAAATCATGTGTTTCGCTTGGATTTGAAGCTAATTCGGTTATTTCGGATGCAGTTGAAGCTAAATCATGTATATCACAAGTATTTGAAGCTGAACAATTTGTTTCGCATGAATATTAAGTTAAACCATGTGTTTCGCATGAGTATTAAGCTAAACCATGTGATTCGCATTGACTTGAAGCTAAATCATGTGCTTCGCATGGATTTGAAGCTAACTCGTTTGTTCCGCATACATTTGAAGCTAAATCACGTATATCAAACTATTTGAAGTTAAACTATTTGTTTCGCATGGATTCGATGATCAGCCTTCTATTTCGCATAGATTTGAAGCTAAATCATGTATATCACAAGTATTTGTAGCAAAACCATTTGTTTCGCATGGATTTGAAGCTAAGCCTTCTACTTCGCTTTGATTTGAAGCTAAATCATGTGTTTCGCATGGATTTGAAGCTAACTTGTTTGTTTCGCATGCAGTTGAAGCTAAATCATGTATATCACAAGTATTTGTATCAAAACCATTTGTTTCGCATGGATTTGAAATTAAGCCTTCTACTTCGCATTGATTTGAAGCTAAATCATGTGCTTCGCATGGATTTGAAGCTAACTCATTTGTTTCGCATGCAGTTGATGCTAAATCATGTATATCACAAGTATTTGAAACTGAACCATTTGATTCTCGTGAAAATTAAGCTAAACCATGTGTTTCGCTTGGATTTGAAGCTAAGCCTTCTACTTCGCACTGATTTGAAGCTAAATCATGTGTTTCGCTTGGATTTGGAGCTAACTCGTTTGTTTCGCATACATTTGAAGCTAAATCATGTATATCACTAGTATTTGAAGCAAAACCATTTGATTCGCATGGATTTGAAACAAAGCCTTCTACTTCGCATTGATTTGAAGCTAAATCATGTTTTTCGCTTGGATTTGAAACTAAGCCTTCTACTTCGCATTGAATTGAAGCTAAATCATGTGTTTCGCATGAATTTGAATCTAACTCGTTTGTTTTGCTTGAATTCGAAGCTATATCTCTTACATTCGCAAGTATTTGAAGTTGAATCATCCGATTCGCATGGATTTTAAGCTAAACCTTCTACTTCGCATTGATTTGAAGCTAAATCATGTGTTTCGCTTGGATTTGAAGCTAACTCGTTTGTTTCGCATACATTTGAAGCTAAATCACGTATATCACAATTATTTGAAGCTAAATTATTTGTTTCGCATGGATTCGATGATCAGCCTTCTATTTCGCATAGATTTGAAGCTAAATCATGTATATCACAAGTATTTGTAGCAAAACCAATTGTTTCGCATGGATTTGAAGCTAAGCCTTCTACTTCGCATTGATTTAAATCTTAATCGTGTGTATGGCATGGATTTGAAGCTAACTCGTTTGTTTCGTCTTCATTTGAAGCTGTTTCATTTATATCGCAAGTATTTGAAGCTAAACCATTTGTTTCGCATGGATTTGAAGATAAACCTTCTACTTCGCATTAATTTGAAGCTAAATCGTGTGTTTCGCTTGCATTTGAAGCTAACTCGTTTGTCTCGCATGCTGTTCAAGCTAAATCATGTATATCACAAGTATTTGAAGCTAATCCATTTGATTCGCATGGATTTGAAGCTAAGCCCTCTACTTCGCATTGATTTGAAGCTAAAGCATGTGTTTCGCTTGTATTTGAAGCTCACTCGTTTGTTTCGCTTGCAGTTGAAGCTAAATCATGTATATCACAAGTATTTGAAGCTGAACCATTTGATTCTCGTGAAAATTAAGCTAAACCATGTGTTTCGCTTGGATTTGAAGCTAAGCCTTCTACTTCGCATTGATTTCAAGCTAAATCATGTGTTAGGCTTGGATTTGAAACTAAGCCTTCTACTTCGCATTGATTGGAAGCTAAAACTTGTGTTTGGTATGGATTTGAAGCTAACTCGTTTGTTTGGCCTGCATTCGAAGTTATATCACGTATAATCGCAAGTATTTGAAGCCCAGTCATCCGTTTCGCATGGATTTGAAGCTAAGCCTTCTACTTCGCATTGATTTGAAGCTAAATCATGTCTTTCACTTGGATTTGAAACTAAGCCTTCTACTTCGCATTGATTTGAAGCTAAATCATGTCTTTCGCTTGGATTTGAAGCTAAGCCTTCTACTTCGCATTGAATTGAAGCTAAATCATGTGTTTCGCATGAATATGAATTTAACTCGTTTGTTTTGCTTGAATTCGAAGCTATATCTCTTACTTTCGCAAGTATTTGAAGTTCAATCATTCGTTTCGCATGGATTTGAAGCTAAGGCTTCTAGTTCGCATTGATTTGAAGCTAAATCATGTGTTTCGCTTGGATTTGAAGCTAATTCGGTTATTTCGGATGCAGTTGAAGCTAAATCATGTATATCACAAGTATTTGAAGCTGAACAATTTGTTTCGCATGAATATTAAGTTAAACCATGTGTTTCGCATGAGTATTAAGCTAAACCATGTGATTCGCATTGATTTGAAGCTAAATCATGTGCTTCGCATGGATTTGAAGCTAACTCGTTTGTTTCGCATACATTTGAAGCTAAATCACGTATATCAAACTATTTGAAGCTAAACAATTTGTTTCGCATGGATTCGATGATCAGCCTTCTATTTCGCACAGATTTGAAGCTAAATCATGTATATCACAAGTATTTGTAGCATAACCATTTGTTTCGCATGGATTTGAAGCTAAGCCTTCTACTTCGCTTTGATTTGAAGCTAAATCATGTGTTTCGCATGGATTTGAAGCTAACTTGTTTGTTTCGCATGCAGTTGAAGCTAAATCATGTATATCACAAGTATTTGTATCAAAACCATTTGTTTCGCATGGATTTGAAGCTAAGCCTTCTACTTCGCATTGATTTGAAGCTAAATCATGTGCTTCGCATGGATTTGAAGCTAACTCGTTTGTTTCGCTTGCAGTTGAAGCTAAATCATGTATATCACAAGTATTTGAAGCTGAACCATTTGATTCTCGTGAAAATTAAGCTAAACCATGTGTTTCGCTTGGATTTGAAGCTAAGCCTTCTACTTCGCATTGATTTGAAGCTAAATCATGTGTTAGGCTTGGATTTGAAACTAAGCCTTCTACTTCGCATTGATTGGAAGCTAAAACTTGTGTTTGGTATGGATTTGAAGCTAACTCGTTTGTTTCGCCTGCATTCGAAGTTATATCACGTATAATCGCAAGTATTTGAAGCCCAGTCATCCGTTTCGCATGGATTTGAAGCTAAGCCTTCTACTTCGCATTGATTTGAAGCTAAATCATGTCTTTCGCTTGGATTTGAAACTAAGCCTTCTACTTCGCATTGATTTGAAGCTAAATTATGTCTTTCGCTTGGATTTGAAGCTAAGCCTTCTACTTCGCATTGAATTGAAGCTAAATCATGTGTTTCGCATGAATTTGAATCTAACTCGTTTGTTTTGCTTGAATTCGAAGCTATATCTCTTACATTCGCAAGTATTTGAAGCTCAATCATTCGTTTCGCATGGATTTGAAGCTAAGGCTTCTAGTTCGCATTGATTTGAAGCTAAATCATTTTGTTTCGCTTGGATTTAAAGCTAATTCGGTTATTTCGGATGCAGTTGAAGCTAAATCATGTATATCACAAGTATTTGAAGCTGAACAATTTGTTTCGCATGAATATTAAGTTAAACCATGTGTTTCGCATGAGTATTAAGCTAAACCATGTGATTCGCATTGATTTGAAGCTAAATCATGTGCTTCGCATGGATTTGAAGCTAACTCGTTTGTTTCGCATACATTTGAAGCTAAATCACGTATATCAAACTATTTGAAGCTAAACTATTTGTTTCGCATGGATTCGATGATCAGCCTTCTATTTCGCATAGATTTGAAGCTAAATCATGTATATCACAAGTATTTGTAGCAAAACCATTTGTTTCGCATGGATTTGAAGCTAAGCCTTCTACTTCGCTTTGATTTGAAGCTAAATCATGTGTTTCGCATGGATTTGAAGCTAACTTGTTTGTTTCGCATGCAGTTGAAGCTAAATCATGTATATCACAAGTATTTGTATCAAAACCATTTGTTTCGCATGGATTTGAAGCTAAGCCTTCTACTTCGCATTGATTTGAAGCTAAATCATGTGCTTCGCATGAATTTGAAGCTAACTCGTTTGTTTCGCATGCAGTTGATGCTAAATCATGTATATCACAAGTATTTGAAGCTGAACCATTTGATTCTCGTGAAAATTAAGCTAAACCATGTGTTTCGCTTGGATTTGAAGCTAAGCCTTCTACTCCGCATTGATTTGAAGCTAAATCATGTGTTTCGCTTGGATTTGGAGCTAACTCGTTTGTTTCGCATACATTTGAAGCTAAATCATGTATATCACTAGTATTTGAAGCAAAACCATTTGATTCGCATGGATTTGAAACAAAGCCTTCTACTTCGCATTGATTTGAAGCTAAATCATGTTTTTCGCTTGGATTTGAAACTAAGCCTTCTACTTCGCATTGAATTGAAGCTAAATCATGTGTTTCGCATGAATTTGAATCTAACTCGTTTGTTTTGCTTGAATTCGAAGCTATATCTCTTACATTCGCAAGTATTTGAAGTTGAATCATCCGATTCGCATGGATTTTAAGCTAAACCTTCTACTTCGCATTGATTTGAAGCTAAATCATGTGTTTCGCTTGGATTTGAAGCTAACTCGTTTGTTTCGCATACATTTGAAGCTAAATCACGTATATCACAATTATTTGAAGCTAAATTATTTGTTTCGCATGGATTCGATGATCAGCCTTCTATTTCGCATAGATTTGAAGCTAAATCATGTATATCACAAGTATTTGTAGCAAAACCAATTGTTTCGCATGGATTTGAAGCTAAGCCTTCTACTTCGCATTGATTTAAATCTTAATCGTGTGTATGGCATGGATTTGAAGCTAACTCGTTTGTTTCGTCTTCATTTGAAGCTGTTTCATTTATATCGCAAGTATTTGAAGCTAAACCATTTGTTTCGCATGGATTTGAAGATAAACCTTCTACTTCGCATTAATTTGAAGCTAAATCGTGTGTTTCGCTTGCATTTGAAGCTAACTCGTTTGTCTCGCATGCTGTTCAAGCTAAATCATGTATATCACAAGTATTTGAAGCTAATCCATTTGATTCGCATGGATTTGAAGCTAAGCCCTCTACTTCGCATTGATTTGAAGCTAAAGCATGTGTTTCGCTTGTATTTGAAGCTCACTCGTTTGTTTCGCTTGCAGTTGAAGCTAAATCATGTATATCACAAGTATTTGAAGCTGAACCATTTGATTCTCGTGAAAATTAAGCTAAACCATGTGTTTCGCTTGGATTTGAAGCTAAGCCTTCTACTTCGCATTGATTTCAAGCTAAATCATGTGTTTCGCTTGGATTTGAAGCTAACTCGTTTGTTTCGCATACATTTGAAGCTAAATCACGTATATCACAATTATTTGAAGCTAAATTATTTGTTTCGCATGGATTCGATGATCAGCCTTCTATTTCGCATAGATTTGAAGCTAAATCATGTATATCACAAGTATTTGTAGCAAAACCAATTGTTTCGCATGGATTTGAAGCTAAGCCTTCTACTTCGCATTGATTTAAATCTTAATCGTGTGTATGGCATGGATTTGAAGCTAACTCGTTTGTTTCGTCTTCATTTGAAGCTGTTTCATTTATATCGCAAGTATTTGAAGCTAAACCATTTGTTTCTAATGGATTCGAAGATCAGCCTTCCACTTCGCATTGATTTGAAGCTAAATCAAGTGTTGCTCTTGGATTTGAAGCTAACTCGTTTGTTTCCCATACAGTTGAAGCTAAATCATGTATATCACAAGTAATACAAGCTGAACCATTTGTATCGCATTGATTTGGAGCTAAGCCTTCTACTTCGCATTGATTTGAAGTTAAATAATGTGTTACGCTAGGATTTGAAACTCACTCGTTTGTTTCTCCTGCATTTGAAGCTATATCACTTATATCGCAACTATTTGAAGCTAAATCATTTGTGTCGCATGGATTCGAATCTCAGCCTTCTATTTCGCATTGATTTGAAGCTAAATCATGTGTTTCTCATGGATTTAAAGCTAACACGTTTGTTTCGCATATAGTTGAAGCTAAATCGTGTATATCACAAGTATTTGAAACTAAACAACTTGTTTCGCATGGATTCGAAGATCAGTCTTCTACTTCGCATTGATTTGAAGCTAAATCAAGTGTTCCGCTTGGATTTAAAGCTACCTCGTTTGTTTCGCATGCAGTTGAAGCTAAATCATGTATAAACAAGTATTTGAAGCTAAACCATTCGTTTCGCATGGGTTTGAAGCTTATCTTTCTACATCGCATGAATTTGAACTAAATCATGTCTTTCGCTTGGATTTGAAACTAAGCCTTCTACTTCGCATTGATTTGAAGCTAAATCATGTCTTTCGCTTGGATTTGAAGCTAAGCCTTCTACTTCGCATTGAATTGAAGCTAAATCATTTGTTTCGCATGAATTTGAATCTAACTCGTTTGTTTTGCTTGAATTCGAAGCTATATCTCTTACATTCGCAAGTATTTGAAGTTCAATCATTCGTTTCGCATGGATTTGAAGCTAAGGCTTCTAGTTCGCATTGATTTGAAGCTAAATCATGTGTTTCGCTTGGATTTGAAGCTAATTCGGTTATTTCGGATGCAGTTGAAGCTAAATCATGTATATCACAAGTATTTGAAGCTGAACAATTTGTTTCGCATGAATATTAAGTTAAACCATGTGTTTCGCATGAGTATTAAGCTAAACCATGTGATTCGCATTGACTTGAAGCTAAATCATGTGCTTCGCATGGATTTGAAGCTAACTCGTTTGTTCCGCATACATTTGAAGCTAAATCACGTATATCAAACTATTTGAAGTTAAACTATTTGTTTCGCATGGATTCGATGATCAGCCTTCTATTTCGCATAGATTTGAAGCTAAATCATGTATATCACAAGTATTTGTAGCAAAACCATTTGTTTCGCATGGATTTGAAGCTAAGCCTTCTACTTCGCTTTGATTTGAAGCTAAATCATGTGTTTCGCATGGATTTGAAGCTAACTTGTTTGTTTCGCATGCAGTTGAAGCTAAATCATGTATATCACAAGTATTTGTATCAAAACCATTTGTTTCGCATGGATTTGAAATTAAGCCTTCTACTTCGCATTGATTTGAAGCTAAATCATGTGCTTCGCATGGATTTGAAGCTAACTCATTTGTTTCGCATGCAGTTGATGCTAAATCATGTATATCACAAGTATTTGAAACTGAACCTTTTGATTCTCGTGAAAATTAAGCTAAACCATGTGTTTCGCTTGGATTTGAAGCTAAGCCTTCTACTTCGCACTGATTTGAAGCTAAATCATGTGTTTCGCTTGGATTTGGAGCTAACTCGTTTGTTTCGCATACATTTGAAGCTAAATCATGTATATCACTAGTATTTGAAGCAAAACCATTTGATTCGCATGGATTTGAAACAAAGCCTTCTACTTCGCATTGATTTGAAGCTAAATCATGTTTTTCGCTTGGATTTGAAACTAAGCCTTCTACTTCGCATTGAATTGAAGCTAAATCATGTGTTTCGCATGAATTTGAATCTAACTCGTTTGTTTTGCTTGAATTCGAAGCTATATCTCTTACATTCGCAAGTATTTGAAGTTGAATCATCCGATTCGCATGGATTTTAAGCTAAACCTTCTACTTCGCATTGATTTGAAGCTAAATCATGTGTTTCGCTTGGATTTGAAGCTAACTCGTTTGTTTCGCATACATTTGAAGCTAAATCACGTATTTCACAATTATTTGAAGCTAAATTATTTGTTTCGCATGGATTCGATGATCAGCCTTCTATTTCGCATAGATTTGAAGCTAAATCATGTATATCACAAGTATTTGTAGCAAAACCAATTGTTTCGCATGGATTTGAAGCTAAGCCTTCTACTTCGCATTGATTTAAATCTTAATCGTGTGTATGGCATGGATTTGAAGCTAACTCGTTTGTTTCGTCTTCATTTGAAGCTGTTTCATTTATATCGCAAGTATTTGAAGCTAAACCATTTGTTTCGCATGGATTTGAAGATAAACCTTCTACTTCGCATTAATTTGAAGCTAAATCGTGTGTTTCGCTTGCATTTGAAGCTAACTCGTTTGTCTCGCATGCTGTTCAAGCTAAATCATGTATATCACAAGTATTTGAAGCTAATCCATTTGATTCGCATGGATTTGAAGCTAAGCCCTCTACTTCGCATTGATTTGAAGCTAAAGCATGTGTTTCGCTTGTATTTGAAGCTCACTCGTTTGTTTCGCTTGCAGTTGAAGCTAAATCATGTATATCACAAGTATTTGAAGCTGAACCATTTGATTCTCGTGAAAATTAAGCTAAACCATGTGTTTCGCTTGGATTTGAAGCTAAGCCTTCTACTTCGCATTGATTTCAAGCTAAATCATGTGTTAGGCTTGGATTTGAAACTAAGCCTTCTACTTCGCATTGATTGGAAGCTAAAACTTGTGTTTGGTATGGATTTGAAGCTAACTCGTTTGTTTGGCCTGCATTCGAAGTTATATCACGTATAATCGCAAGTATTTGAAGCCCAGTCATCCGTTTCGCATGGATTTGAAGCTAAGCCTTCTACTTCGCATTGATTTGAAGCTAAATCATGTCTTTCACTTGGATTTGAAACTAAGCCTTCTACTTCGCATTGATTTGAAGCTAAATCATGTCTTTCGCTTGGATTTGAAGCTAAGCCTTCTACTTCGCATTGAATTGAAGCTAAATCATGTGTTTCGCATGAATATGAATTTAACTCGTTTGTTTTGCTTGAATTCGAAGCTATATCTCTTACATTCGCAAGTATTTGAAGTTCAATCATTCGTTTCGCATGGATTTGAAGCTAAGCCTTCTACTTCGCATTGAATTGAAGCTAAATCATGTGTTTCGCATGAATTTGAATCTAACTCGTTTGTTTTGCTTGAATTCGAAGCTATATCTCTTACATTCGCAAGTATTTGAAGTTGAATCATCCGATTCGCATGGATTTTAAGCTAAGCCTTCTACTTCGCATTGATTTGAAGCTAAATCATGTGCTTCGCATGAATTTGAAGCTAACTCGTTTGTTTCGCATGCAGTTGATGCTAAATCATGTATATCACAAGTATTTGAAGCTGAACCATTTGATTCTCGTGAAAATTAAGCTAAACCATGTGTTTCGCTTGGATTTGAAGCTAAGCCTTCTACTCCGCATTGATTTGAAGCTAAATCATGTGTTTCGCTTGGATTTGGAGCTAACTCGTTTGTTTCGCATACATTTGAAGCTAAATCATGTATATCACTAGTATTTGAAGCAAAACCATTTGATTCGCATGGATTTGAAACAAAGCCTTCTACTTCGCATTGATTTGAAGCTAAATCATGTTTTCGCTTGGATTTGAAGCTAACTCGTTTGTTTCGCATACATTTCAAGCTAAATCACGTATATCACAATTATTTGAAGCTAAACTATTTGTTTCGCATGGATTCGATGATCAGCCTTCTATTTCGCATAGATTTGAAGCTAAATCATGTATATCACAAGTATTTGTATCAAAACCATTTGTTTCGCATGGATTTGAAATTAAGCCTTCTACTTCGCATTGATTTGAAGCTAAATCATGTGTTTCTCATGGATTTAAAGCTAACACGTTTGTTTCGCATATAGTTGAAGCTAAATCGTGTATATCACAAGTATTTGAAGCTAAACAACTTGTTTCGCATGGATTCGAAGATCAGTCTTCTACTTCGCATTGATTTGAAGCTAAATCAAGTGTTCCGCTTGGATTTAAAGCTAACTCGTTTGTTTCGCATGCAGTTGAAGCTAAATCATGTATAAACAAGTATTTGAAGCTAAACCATTCGTTTCGCATGGGTTTGAAGCTTATCTTTCTACATCGCATGAATTTGAACTAAATCATGTCTTTCGCTTGGATTTGAAACTAAGCCTTCTACTTCGCATTGATTTGAAGCTAAATCATGTCTTTCGCTTGGATTTGAAGCTAAGCCTTCTACTTCGCATTGAATTGAAGCTAAATCATTTGTTTCGCATGAATTTGAATCTAACTCGTTTGTTTTGCTTGAATTCGAAGCTATATCTCTTACATTCGCAAGTATTTGAAGTTCAATCATTCGTTTCGCATGGATTTGAAGCTAAGGCTTCTAGTTCGCATTGATTTGAAGCTAAATCATGTGTTTCGCTTGGATTTGAAGCTAATTCGGTTATTTCGGATGCAGTTGAAGCTAAATCATGTATATCACAAGTATTTGAAGCTGAACAATTTGTTTCGCATGAATATTAAGTTAAACCATGTGTTTCGCATGAGTATTAAGCTAAACCATGTGATTCGCATTGATTTGAAGCTAAATCATGTGCTTCGCATGGATTTGAAGCTAACTCGTTTGTTCCGCATACATTTGAAGCTAAATCACGTATATCAAACTATTTGAAGTTAAACTATTTGTTTCGCATGGATTCGATGATCAGCCTTCTATTTCGCATAGATTTGAAGCTAAATCATGTATATCACAAGTATTTGTAGCAAAACCATTTGTTTCGCATGGATTTGAAGCTAAGCCTTCTACTTCGCTTTGATTTGAAGCTAAATCATGTGTTTCGCATGGATTTGAAGCTAACTTGTTTGTTTCGCATGCAGTTGAAGCTAAATCATGTATATCACAAGTATTTGTATCAAAACCATTTGTTTCGCATGGATTTGAAATTAAGCCTTCTACTTCGCATTGATTTGAAGCTAAATCATGTGCTTCGCATGGATTTGAAGCTAACTCATTTGTTTCGCATGCAGTTGATGCTAAATCATGTATATCACAAGTATTTGAAACTGAACCATTTGATTCTCGTGAAAATTAAGCTAAACCATGTGTTTCGCTTGGATTTGAAGCTAAGCCTTCTACTTCGCACTGATTTGAAGCTAAATCATGTGTTTCGCTTGGATTTGGAGCTAACTCGTTTGTTTCGCATACATTTGAAGCTAAATCATGTATATCACTAGTATTTGAAGCAAAACCATTTGATTCGCATGGATTTGAAACAAAGCCTTCTACTTCGCATTGATTTGAAGCTAAATCATGTTTTTCGCTTGGATTTGAAACTAAGCCTTCTACTTCGCATTGAATTGAAGCTAAATCATGTGCTTCGCATGAATTTGAAGCTAACTCGTTTGTTTCGCATGCAGTTGATGCTAAATCATGTATATCACAAGTATTTGAAGCTGAACCATTTGATTCTCGTGAAAATTAAGCTAAACCATGTGTTTCGCTTGGATTTGAAGCTAAGCCTTCTACTCCGCATTGATTTGAAGCTAAATCATGTGTTTCGCTTGGATTTGGAGCTAACTCGTTTGTTTCGCATACATTTGAAGCTAAATCATGTATATCACTAGTATTTGAAGCAAAACCATTTGATTCGCATGGATTTGAAACAAAGCCTTCTACTTCGCATTGATTTGAAGCTAAATCATGTTTTCGCTTGGATTTGAAGCTAACTCGTTTGTTTCGCATACATTTCAAGCTAAATCACGTATATCACAATTATTTGAAGCTAAACTATTTGTTTCGCATGGATTCGATGATCAGCCTTCTATTTCGCATAGATTTGAAGCTAAATCATGTATATCACAAGTATTTGTAGCAAAACCATTTGTTTCGCATGGATTTGAAGCTAAGCCTTCTACTTCGCTTTGATTTGAAGCTAAATCATGTGTTTCGCATGGATTTGAAGCTAACTTGTTTGTTTCGCATGCAGTTGAAACTAAATCATGTATATCACAAGTATTTGTATCAAAACCATTTGTATCGCATGGATTTGAAGCTAAGCCTTCTACTTCGCATTGATTTGGAGCATAATCATGTGTTTTGCATGGATTTGAAGCTAACTCGTTTGTTTCCCATACAGTTGAAGCTAAATCATGTATATCACAAGTAATAGAAGCTAAACCATTTGATTCGCATGGATTTGAAACAAAGCCTTCTACTTCGCATTGATTTGAAGCTAAATCATGTTTTCGCTTGGATTTGAAGCTAACTCGTTTGTTTCGCATACATTTCAAGCTAAATCACGTATATCACAATTATTTGAAGCTAAACCATTTGTTTCGCATGGTTTCGAAAATCAGCCTTCTACTTCGCATTGATTTGGAGCATAATCATGTGTTTTGCATGGATTTATAGCTAACACGTTTGTTTCGCATGCAGTTGAAGCTAAATCATGTATATCACAAGTATTTGAAGCTAAACCATTTGTTTCTAATGGATTCGAAGATCAGCCTTCCACTTCGCATTGATTTGAAGCTAAATCAAGTGTTGCTCTTGGATTTGAAGCTGACTCGTTTGTTTCCCATACAGTTGAAGCTAAATCATGTATATCACAAGTAATAAAAGCTGAACCATTTGTATCGCATTGATTTGGAGCTAAGCCTTCTACTTCGCATTGATTTGAAGTTAAATAATGTGTTACGCTAGGATTTGAAACTCACTCGTTTGTTTCTCCTGCATTTGAAGCTATATCACTTATATCGCAACTATTTGAAGCTAAATCATTTGTGTCGCATGGATTCGAATCTCAGCCTTCTATTTCGCATTGATTTGAAGCTAAATCATGTGTTTCTCATGGATTTAAAGCTAACACGTTTGTTTCGCATATAGTTGAAGCTAAATCGTGTATATCACAAGTATTTGAAGCTAAACAACTTGTTTCGCATGGATTCGAAGATCAGTCTTCTACTTCGCATTGATTTGAAGCTAAATCATGTCTTTCGCTTGGATTTGAAGCTAAGCCTTCTACTTCGCATTGAATTGAAGCTAAATCATTTGTTTCGCATGAATTTGAATCTAACTCGTTTGTTTTGCTTGAATTCGAAGCTATATCTCTTACATTCGCAAGTATTTGAAGTTCAATCATTCGTTTCGCATGGATTTGAAGCTAAGGCTTCTAGTTCGCATTGATTTGAAGCTAAATCATGTGTTTCGCTTGGATTTGAAGCTAATTCGGTTATTTCGGATGCAGTTGAAGCTAAATCATGTATATCACAAGTATTTGAAGCTGAACAATTTGTTTCGCATGAATATTAAGTTAAACCATGTGTTTCGCATGAGTATTAAGCTTGTAGCGGCCAGTCGGCGCGCATAAGAGAAGATTTATTTCTCGCGCAAACGACTAACATATTTATGACTCTCCTTCGAAAAGGCTATCTTTGAGTAAACTGTTTTCCGTGCGGACGGCAATAAGCCAGTAGAGTTTCTTTTTTACCTGATTCTCGATAGCCTACGAGACCGTCATAAATAACGGGAAATTCCGAAGGGCACGCAAAACGGACCCGAACGCCGGACGTCCGAGCGCAACGGCCCTGAGGAAAACCCAGGCCGTTACATCATAAAAAACGCACCCACTCCGATCACCACGCGGTCCCAAAACGGGACGCGCTCAGGGCGTAAGGGACAACGCGGTGAGAAGGAGATGGACAACGCTGATTGGGAAAACCCATTCGCGGGTCAACCAATCAGGGGGTGTCCAGAGCCCTTGCCGGGGGCAAACAAGAAAATATAAAAAGAGCAACAGTGAGACGCTCGTTCTCATACCTCTCATACCTCGCATACCTTCAATAGTTCTCATACCTCTCTTGCTACGACGTCACGTTACCCGAAAGTGTTTCTACGCAACTTAATAAATAAAGTTTAATAGTTACACCGCACGCACCAGTTATTTACCAGAACACTCCATAACTAAATTGGTGACTCGACGTGCGATAACTGTGCAGTGCGCGACTAAAGAACGACGGGTGAAGTAATCACAAGTCACACGCCGTAAAACAAGGGCAGAAATGGACACAGGTATGAGCCAGGGAAACGCCGCGTTACCTGAGGTGTGCCGGGTCGGCATACGAGTGCCACCGTTCTGGCCCGAACAACCGGCGATCTGGTTCCACCAGATAGAAGGCCAGTTCGCTTTGAATGGCGTCACCGCGGACACGACGAAGTATAACTACGTAATGTCTCAACTGGAACCGAAATATGCCCTGGAGGTCCAGGACATAATCACGTCACCGCCGGCTACCGAGAAGTATGAGACACTAAAAGGCGAACTAATCCGGCGCCTGTCCGCGTCCGAAGGGAGACGAATCCAACAGCTGCTGGAAAAAGAAGAGATGGGAGACAGAACGCCATCTCAATTTCTGCGGCACATGCAGAACTTGGCAGGTCAGGCAGTACCGGACAAATTTCTGGGTACATTATGGACTGGCAGGCTACCCAGCATGATCCGGGCGATCGTAAGCGCGCAGCCAGACATTCCGCTAAACAAGCTGGCGCAAATCGCGGACCAAATACACGAGGGCACAACCCAAGCCCACGTGGCCAGCGTAGCCGCCCCGCAGACCGAGACGACAGAGGCAATGAGAGGCCTGCTTGAGGAATTCAAGCTCGTCGTCAGCGAGCTCACACGTCCGCGGACCCGTGATAACCGGTCAACATCGAGGCACCGTTCGAGGAGACACCGCGGCCGTTCGGGATCTAGAGGCCGTCGCCGGAGCGCATCCCCGCGAAACGTGGACCATTGCTGGTACCACCAGACCTTCGGAACGAGATCCACGAAGTGCCGACAGCCGTGCACATTCGACGCGGGAAACGATCGGGCATCACGGTAAATGCGGCAAATTGTGATGGACCGCGGACCCGCCGCCTCTTCATTCTTGAACGCAGCAAGAACGAAGAATATCTTATAGACACCGGTTCAGACCTGTGCGTGTACCCGCGTGCGTACATCAAAGGCCCGTTAAAAAAAGCGAAGCACGAACTGTTTGCGGCAAACGGGTCCGTCATCGGCACGTACGGGCTGAAACCAGCAGACCTGGACCTGGAGTTGCGACGGTCGTTCACGTGGAGATTCGTGATAGCGGACGTCTCCAAACCCATCATCGGAGCCGACTTCCTGGCGCACTATGGGTTACTAGTGGACCTCGCGGGAAGACGACTCCTCGACCGGACGACCACGTTGACATCCAGCGGGAGGATCGCCGCCTCAACAACACCGACCATCAAGGCGATCGTCGGGGACTCGCCGTACCAGCAGCTTCTAGCGGAGTTCCCGTCTCTCGTGCGTCCAGCAGCGCGGCCGAACAGACCGATCACCCACGAGGTAACACACCATATTACGACTACCGCAGGTCCACCAGTGTATAGTAAGCCGCGACGTTTATCGCCCGAACTTTTCAAAAATGCTAGAACGGAATTTGAGGACCTGTTAAGTCTTGGTCACATCCGTCCTTCTAAGAGCCAGTGGGCCTCAGCCCTTCACATGGTTGCGAAGAAGGATAACGGATGGCGACCCTGTGGAGACTACAGGTTACTCAATGCCCGTACGATCGCAGACCGCTATCCGATTCCGCACATCGAGGATTTTTCGAGAATGTTGTCCGGAAAGACGATTTTTACCACGATCGATTTGGTGCGCGCGTACCACCAAATCCCCGTCCATCCGGAGGACATTCCGAAAACCGCGATAACGACGCCGTTCGGTTTATACGAATATGTAGTTATGCCCTTCGGACTGAAAAATGCAGCGCAGACGTTCCAGCGGTTCATGGACACCGTGATAAGGGGACTAGATTTCTGCTACGCGTACCTCGACGACATCCTAGTGGCGTCAGGTAATGAGACGGAGCATAGAGATCACCTGCGCACACTTTTTTCACGTCTGCAGGAGTACGGCATCGTCGTGAACCCGAGCAAATGCGTATTCGCGGAATCGGTAGTGAGGTTTTTAGGTTACGAGGTCAGCGCCGAGGGTACCAGGCCACTAGCCGAGAAAGTTAAGGCCATACACGAATACCCGAAACCCGCAACAGTCAAACAACTGCGCGGTTTCCTAGGTATGGTCAATTTCTATCGTAGATTCATACCCGGCGCGGCCACGTTGCAGGCTCCACTCAATCTGCTGTTGCGGGGGCGCAAGCTGAAAGGCAACACGCCCGTGCAGTGGACGAGTGAGGCGGAATCTGCGCTAGAAAACCTAAAAACCGCGTTAGCGAACGCGACGCTATTGGCGCATCCGTCGAACGATTCGCGCCTCTCAATCATGGTCGATGCATCAGATTTCGCGCTAGGAGCGACGCTGCAGCAGTGGCAAGGCGGTTCGTGGCAACCGTTAGCTTTTTGCACGAAAGCCTTGTCACCTGCACAAAAAAAATATAGCGCATATGACCGCGAGCTGCTGGCGATTTACACAGCAGTAAAGCATTTCCGCCATGCAATTGAGGGACGCGAATTTATAATTTACACGGACCACAAACCGATAGTGTTCGCGTTCAAACAAAGATCGGACAAGTGCACGCCGAGACAGTTCCGATATCTCGACCTTATCGGACAGTTCACCACGAACATACAGCACGTTAGCGGCAAGGACAACGAGGTCGCAGACGCACTCTCGCGAGTTGAGACGGTTACGTCCATCGATTACGCACAATTAGCACGCTCGCAAGAGCACGACAGCGAAGTCGAAAAGTACACAAATGCGTCTGATACCTCGTTGGACCTGAAACGGATGCGCACGATGGACAGCGACGCGCCTGTCTATTGCGACGTTTCCACCGGTAACGTGCGTCCATTCATAACGGCTCCTTTCCGACGCCAAATTTTCGACGCCGTACACGGATTGTCGCATCCCGGTGTAAAGGCGACAATCCGTCTGGTAAAACAGCGTTTCGTTTGGCCGTCGATGGAAAAGGATTGCCGAGAGTGGAGTCGGAGCTGCCTCGCGTGCCAGAGAGCAAAGATCACCAGGCATGTCTCGAGTCCGGTAGGCACCTTCGCGCCGCCGTCGTGCAGGTTTGAGCACGTGCACCTCGACTTGGTAGGACCACTACCTACGTCGAGGGGCAATAGATACTGCCTCACCTGCATCGATAGGTATACGCGTTGGCCGGAAGCTTTACCGCTCGAGAACATCGAAGCCGAAACAGTCGCGCGTGCCTTTGTTTCGGGGTGGATTGCACGTTTTGGGACACCGGCCAGAATAACGACGGATCAAGGCCGGCAGTTCGAGTCCCATCTGTTCAGACAAATGAACCACTTACTCGGATGTAAGCATCTAAGAACGACGGCGTACCACCCCGCAGCAAACGGCATGGTCGAGCGTTTTCACCGGCAGCTGAAAGCGGCGATAAAATGTCGTGCCGACGACCGGTGGACCGACGCGTTACCTGCCGTTCTGCTGGGCATACGAGCGGCGTACCGAGATGACTTAAAGTCATCAGCCGCGGAGTTGGTGTACGGCGAGAACATCAAGCTCCCCGCAGAGATGTTCCGCGACAACGATATCAACGCGACCGACCAGGCCCAGGTGATAGAACAGCTGCGCGACCACTTCCGCAAGATACGACCGACGCAGGGTTCCCGCCACGGACAAAGGAGGATGTTCGTCTATAAGGACCTCGCGACAACATCGCACGTCTTCATACGGACAGACGCGGTACGAGGCCCCCTCCAAAATCCGTACGACGGACCGTTCCATGTCGTATCCAGGAGCAACGATATAAAGAACTTTGTGGTGCGGGTTCGAGGCAAAGAGACCACCGTCTCAGTCGATAGGCTCAAACCCGCCTACATCATCGACGACAAGTACGTTGGTAACGACGTACGACAACAACACAGCAATACGTCAGACAGCAGTCACAGTAACGCACCTGAGCCCCGTACTCGTTCCGGTAGAAGAGTACGACTCCCGGAAAGGCTCCAGGTAGGCGTTAGGTAGCAAACAGCCAGCGACAGTAACCTTAAGATTGACATAAGCGAATAAATTAGAGATAGTAACGTTTGCACTGGTAAGGGGGTGATGTAGCGGCCAGTCGGCGCGCATAAGAGAAGATTTATTTCTCGCGCAAACGACTAACATATTTATGACTCTCCTTCGAAAAGGCTATCTTTGAGTAAACTGTTTTCCGTGCGGACGGCAATAAGCCAGTAGAGTTTCTTTTTTACCTGATTCTCGATAGCCTACGAGACCGTCATAAATAACGGGAAATTCCGAAGGGCACGCAAAACGGACCCGAACGCCGGACGTCCGAGCGCAACGGCCCTGAGGAAAACCCAGGCCGTTACATCATAAAAAACGCACCCACTCCGATCACCACGCGGTCCCAAAACGGGACGCGCTCAGGGCGTAAGGGACAACGCGGTGAGAAGGAGATGGACAACGCTGATTGGGAAAACCCATTCGCGGGTCAACCAATCAGGGGGTGTCCAGAGCCCTTGCCGGGGGCAAACAAGAAAATATAAAAAGAGCAACAGTGAGACGCTCGTTCTCATACCTCTCATACCTCGCATACCTTCAATAGTTCTCATACCTCTCTTGCTACGACGTCACGTTACCCGAAAGTGTTTCTACGCAACTTAATAAATAAAGTTTAATAGTTACACCGCACGCACCAGTTATTTACCAGAACACTCCATAACTAAAAGCTAAACCATGTGATTCGCATTGATTTGAAGCTAAATCATGTGCTTCGCATGGATTTGAAGCTAACTCGTTTGTTCCGCATACATTTGAAGCTAAATCACGTATATCAAACTATTTGAAGTTAAACTATTTGTTTCGCATGGATTCGATGATCAGCCTTCTATTTCGCATAGATTTGAAGCTAAATCATGTATATCACAAGTATTTGTAGCAAAACCATTTGTTTCGCATGGATTTGAAGCTAAGGCTTCTACTTCGCTTTGATTTGAAGCTAAATCATGTGTTTCGCATGGATTTGAAGCTAACTTGTTTGTTTCGCATGCAGTTGAAGCTAAATCATGTATATCACAAGTATTTGTATCAAAACCATTTGTTTCGCATGGATTTGAAATTAAGCCTTCTACTTCGCATTGATTTGAAGCTAAATCATGTGCTTCGCATGGATTTGAAGCTAACTCATTTGTTTCGCATGCAGTTGATGCTAAATCATGTATATCACAAGTATTTGAAACTGAACCATTTGATTCTCGTGAAAATTAAGCTAAACCATGTGTTTCGCTTGGATTTGAAGCTAAGCCTTCTACTTCGCACTGATTTGAAGCTAAATCATGTGTTTCGCTTGGATTTGGAGCTAACTCGTTTGTTTCGCATACATTTGAAGCTAAATCATGTATATCACTAGTATTTGAAGCAAAACCATTTGATTCGCATGGATTTGAAACAAAGCCTTCTACTTCGCATTGATTTGAAGCTAAATCATGTTTTTCGCTTGGATTTGAAACTAAGCCTTCTACTTCGCATTGAATTGAAGCTAAATCATGTGTTTCGCATGAATTTGAATCTAACTCGTTTGTTTTGCTTGAATTCGAAGCTATATCTCTTACATTCGCAAGTATTTGAAGTTGAATCATCCGATTCGCATGGATTTTAAGCTAAGCCTTCTACTTCGCATTGATTTGAAGCTAAATCATGTGTTTCGCTTGGATTTGAAGCTAACTCGTTTGTTTCGCATACATTTGAAGCTAAATCACGTATATCACAATTATTTGAAGCTAAATTATTTGTTTCGCATGGATTCGATGATCAGCCTTCTATTTCGCATAGATTTGAAGCTAAATCATGTATATCACAAGTATTTGTAGCAAAACCAATTGTTTCGCATGGATTTGAAGCTAAGCCTTCTACTTCGCATTGATTTAAATCTTAATCGTGTGTATGGCATGGATTTGAAGCTAACTCGTTTGTTTCGTCTTCATTTGAAGCTGTTTCATTTATATCGCAAGTATTTGAAGCTAAACCATTTGTTTCGCATGGATTTGAAGATAAACCTTCTACTTCGCATTAATTTGAAGCTAAATCGTGTGTTTCGCTTGCATTTGAAGCTAACTCGTTTGTCTCGCATGCTGTTCAAGCTAAATCATGTATATCACAAGTATTTGAAGCTAATCCATTTGATTCGCATGGATTTGAAGCTAAGCCCTCTACTTCGCATTGATTTGAAGCTAAAGCATGTGTTTCGCTTGTATTTGAAGCTCACTCGTTTGTTTCGCTTGCAGTTGAAGCTAAATCATGTATATCACAAGTATTTGAAGCTGAACCATTTGATTCTCGTGAAAATTAAGCTAAACCATGTGTTTCGCTTGGATTTGAAGCTAAGCCTTCTACTTCGCATTGATTTGAAGCTAAATCATGTGTTAGGCTTGGATTTGAAACTAAGCCTTCTACTTCGCATTGATTGGAAGCTAAAACTTGTGTTTGGTATGGATTTGAAGCTAACTCGTTTGTTTGGCCTGCATTCGAAGTTATATCACGTATAATCGCAAGTATTTGAAGCCCAGTCATCCGTTTCGCATGGATTTGAAGCTAAGCCTTCTACTTCGCATTGATTTGAAGCTAAATCATGTCTTTCGCTTGGATTTGAAACTAAGCCTTCTACTTCGCATTGATTTGAAGCTAAATCATGTCTTTCGCTTGGATTTGAAGCTAAGCCTTCTACTTCGCATTGAATTGAAGCTAAATCATGTGTTTCGCATGAATATGAATTTAACTCGTTTGTTTTGCTTGAATTCGAAGCTATATCTCTTACATTCGCAAGTATTTGAAGTTCAATCATTCGTTTCGCATGGATTTGAAGCTAAGGCTTCTAGTTCGCATTGATTTGAAGCTAAATCATGTGTTTCGCTTGGATTTGAAGCTAATTCGGTTATTTCGGATGCAGTTGAAGCTAAATCATGTATATCACAAGTATTTGAAGCTGAACAATTTGTTTCGCATGAATATTAATTTAAACCATGTGTTTCGCATGAGTATTAAGCTAAACCATGTGATTCGCATTGATTTGAAGCTAAATCATGTGCTTCGCATGGATTTGAAGCTAACTCGTTTGTTTCGCATACATTTGAAGCTAAATCACGTATATCAAACTATTTGAAGCTAAACTATTTGTTTCGCATGGATTCGATGATCAGCCTTCTATTTCGCATAGATCTGAAGCTAAATCATGTATATCACAAGTATTTGTAGCAAAACCATTTGTTTCGCATGGATTTGAAGCTAAGCCTTCTACTTCGCTTTGATTTGAAGCTAAATCATGTGTTTCGCATGGATTTGAAGCTAACTTGTTTGTTTCGCATGCAGTTGAAGCTAAATCATGTATATCACAAGTATTTGTATCAAAACCATTTGTTTCGCATGGATTTGAAGCTAAGCCTTCTACTTCGCATTGATTTGAAGCTAAATCATGTGCTTCGCATGGATTTGAAGCTAACTCGTTTGTTTCGCATGCAGTTGAAGCTAAATCATGTATATCACAAGTATTTGTAGCTGAACCATTTGATTCTCGTGAAAATTAAGCTAAACCATGTGTTTCGCTTGGATTTGAAGCTAAGCCTTCTACTTCGCATTGATTTGAAGCTAAATCATGTGTTAGGCTTGGATTTGAAACTAAGCCTTCTACTTCGCATTGATTGGAAGCTAAAACTTGTGTTTGGTATGGATTTGAAGCTAACTCGTTTGTTTCGCCTGCATTCGAAGTTATATCACGTATAATCGCAAGTATTTGAAGCCCAGTCATCCGTTTCGCATGGATTTGAAGCTAAGCCTTCTACTTCGCATTGATTTGAAGCTAAATCATGTCTTTCGCTTGGATTTGAAACTAAGCCTTCTACTTCGCATTGATTTGAAGCTAAATTATGTCTTTCGCTTGGATTTGAAGCTAAGCCTTCTACTTCGCATTGAATTGAAGCTAAATCATGTGTTTCGCATGAATTTGAATCTAACTCGTTTGTTTTGCTTGAATTCGAAGCTATATCTCTTACATTCGCAAGTATTTGAAGTTCAATCATTCGTTTCGCATGGATTTGAAGCTAAGGCTTCTAGTTCGCATTGATTTGAAGCTAAATCATTTTGTTTCGCTTGGATTTGAAGCTAATTCGGTTATTTCGGATGCAGTTGAAGCTAAATCATGTATATCACAAGTATTTGAAGCTGAACAATTTGTTTCGCATGAATATTAAGTTAAACCATGTGTTTCGCATGAGTATTAAGCTAAACCATGTGATTCGCATTGATTTGAAGCTAAATCATGTGCTTCGCATGGATTTGAAGCTAACTCGTTTGTTTCGCATACATTTGAAGCTAAATCACGTATATCAAACTATTTGAAGCTAAACTATTTGTTTCGCATGGATTCGATGATCAGCCTTCTATTTCGCATAGATTTGAAGCTAAATCATGTATATCACAAGTATTTGTAGCAAAACCATTTGTTTCGCATGGATTTGAAGCTAAGCCTTCTACTTCGCTTTGATTTGAAGCTAAATCATGTGTTTCGCATGGATTTGAAGCTAACTTGTTTGTTTCGCATGCAGTTGAAGCTAAATCATGTATATCACAAGTATTTGTATCAAAACCATTTGTTTCGCATGGATTTGAAGCTAAGCCTTTTACTTCGCATTGATTTGAAGCTAAATCATGTGCTTCGCATGAATTTGAAGCTAACTCGTTTGTTTCGCATGCAGTTGATGCTAAATCATGTATATCACAAGTATTTGAAGCTGAACCATTTGATTCTCGTGAAAATTAAGCTAAACCATGTGTTTCGCTTGGATTTGAAGCTAAGCCTTCTACTTCGCATTGATTTGAAGCTAAATCATGTGTTTCGCTTGGATTTGGAGCTAACTCGTTCGTTTCGCATACATTTGAAGCTAAATCATGTATATCACTAGTATTTGAAGCAAAACCATTTGATTCGCATGGATTTGAAACAAAGCCTTCTACTTCGCATTGATTTGAAGCTAAATCATGTTTTCGCTTGGATTTGAAGCTAACTCGTTTGTTTCGCATACATTTCAAGCTAAATCACGTATATCACAATTATTTGAAGCTAAACTATTTGTTTCGCATGGATTCGATGATCAGCCTTCTATTTCGCATAGATTTGAAGCTAAATCATGTATATCACAAGTATTTGTAGCAAAACCATTTGTTTCGCATGGATTTGAAGCTAAGCCTTCTACTTCGCTTTGATTTGAAGCTAAATCATGTGTTTCGCATGGATTTGAAGCTAACTTGTTTGTTTCGCATGCAGTTGAAGCTAAATCGTGTATATCACAGGTATTTGTATCAAAACCATTTGTATCGCATGGATTTGAAGCTAAGCCTTCTACTTCGCATTGATTTGGAGCATAATCATGTGTTTTGCATGGATTTATAGCTAACACGTTTGTTTCGCATGCAGTTGAAGCTAAATCATGTATATCACAAGTAATTGAAGCTAAACCACTAGTTTCTAATGGATTCGAAGATCAGCCTTCCACTTCGCATTGATTTGAAGCTAAATCAAGTGTTGCTCTTGGATTTGAAGCTAACTCGTTTGTTTCCCATACAGTTGAAGCTAAATCATGTATATCACAAGTAATAGAAGCTAAACCATTTGATTCGCATGGATTTGAAACAAAGCCTTCTACTTCGCATTGATTTGAAGCTAAATCATGTTTTCGCTTGGATTTGAAGCTAACTCGTTTGTTTCGCATACATTTCAAGCTAAATCACGTATATCACAATTATTTGAAGCTAAACTATTTGTTTCGCATGGATTCGATGATCAGCCTTCTATTTCGCATAGATTTGAAGCTAAATCATGTATATCACAAGTATTTGTAGCAAAACCATTTGTTTCTCATGGATTTGAAGCTAAGCCTTCTACTTCGCCTTGATTTAAATCTTAATCGTGTGTATGGCATGGATTTGAAGCTAACTCGTTTGTTTCGTCTTCATTTGAAGCTGTTTCATTTATATCGCAAGTATTTGAAGCTAAACCATTTGTTTCGCATGGATTTGAAGATAAACCTTCTACTTCGCATTAATTTGAAGCTAAATCGTGTGTTTCGCTTGCATTTGAAGCTAACTCGTTTGTCTCGCATGCTGTTCAAGCTAAATCATGTATATCACAAGTATTTGAAGCTAATCCATTTGATTCGCATGGATTTGAAGCTAAGCCCTCTACTTCGCATTGATTTGAAGCTAAAGCATGTGTTTCGCTTGTATTTGAAGCTCACTCGTTTGTTTCGCATGCAGTTGAAGCTAAATCATGTATATCACAAGTATTTGAAGCTGAACCATTTGATTCTCGTGAAAATTACGCTAAACCATGTGTTTCGCTTGGATTTGAAGCTAAGCCTTCTACTTCGCATTGATTTGAAGCTAAATCATGTGTTAGGCTTGGATTTGAAACTAAGCCTACTACTTCGCATTGATTGGAAGCTAAAACTTGTGTTTGGTATGGATTTGAAGCTAACTCGTTTGTTTGGCCTGCATTTGAAGTTATATCACGTATAATCGCAAGTATTTGAAGCCCAGTCATCCGTTTCGCATGGATTTGAAGCTAAGCCTTCTACTTCGCATTGATTTGAAGCTAAACCATGTGTTTCGCTTGGATTTGAAGCTAAGCCTTCTACTTCGCATTGATTTGAAGCTAAATCATGTGTTAGGCTTGGATTTGAAACTAAGCCTTCTACTTCGCATTGATTGGAAGCTAAAACTTGTGTTTGGTATGGATTTGAAGCTAACTCGTTTGTTTGGCCAGCATTTGAAGTTATATCACGTATAATCGCAAGTATTTGAAGCCCAGTCATCCGTTTCGCATGGATTTGAAGCTAAGCCTTCTACTTCGCATTGATTTGAAGCTAAATCATGTCTTTCGCTTGGATTTGAAACTAAGCCTTCTACTTCGCATTGATTTGAAGCTAAATCATGTCTTTCGCTTGGATTTGAGGCTAAGCCTTCTACTTCGCATTGAATTGAAGCTAAATCATGTGTTTCGCATGAATTTGAATCTAACTCGTTTGTTTTGCTTGAATTCGAAGCTATATCTCTTACATTCGCAAGTATTTGAAGTTCAATCATTCGTTTCGCATGGATTTGAAGCTAAGGCTTCTAGTTCGCATTGATTTGAAGCTAAATCATGTGTTTCGCTTGGATTTGAAGCTAATTCGGTTATTTCGGATGCAGTTGAAGCTAAATCATGTATATCACAAGTATTTGAAGCTGAACAATTTGTTTCGCATGAATATTAAGTTAAACCATGTGTTTCGCATGAGTATTAAGCTAAACCATGTGATTCGCATTGATTTGAAGCTAAATCATGTGCTTCGCATGGATTTGAAGCTAACTCGTTTGTTTCGCATACATTTGAAGCTAAATCACGTATATCAAACTATTTGAAGCTAAACAATTTGTTTCGCATGGATTCGATGATCAGCCTTCTATTTCGCATAGATTTGAAGCTAAATCATGTATATCACAAGTATTTGTAGCAAAACCATTTGTTTCGCATGGATTTGAAGCTAAGCCTTCTACTTCGCTTTGATTTGAAGCTAAATCATGTGTTTCGCATGGATTTGAAGCTAACTTGTTTGTTTCGCATGCAGTTGAAGCTAAATTATGTATATCACAAGTATTTGTATCAAAACCATTTGTTTCGCATGGATTTGAAGCTAAGCCTTCTACTTCGCATTGATTTGAAGCTAAATCATGTGCTTCGCATGGATTTGAAGCTAACTCGTTTGTTTCGCATGCAGTTGATGCTAAATCATGTATATCACAAGTATTTGAAGCTGAACCATTTGATTCTCGTGAAAATTAAGCTAAACCATGTGTTTCGCTTGGATTTGAAGCTAAGCCTTCTACTTCGCATTGATTTGAAGCTAAATCATGTGTTTCGCTTGGATTTGGAGCTAACTCGTTTGTTTCGCATACATTTGAAGCTAAATCATGTATATCACTAGTATTTGAAGCAAAACCATTTGATTCGCATGGATTTGAAACAAAGCCTTCTACTTCGCATTGATTTGAAGCTAAATCATGTTTTCGCTTGGATTTGAAGCTAACTCGTTTGTTTCGCATACATTTCAAGCTAAATCACGTATATCACAATTATTTGAAGCTAAACTATTTGTTTCGCATGGATTCGATGATCAGCCTTCTATTTCGCATAGATTTGAAGCTAAATCATGTATATCACAAGTATTTGTAGCAAAACCATTTGTTTCGCATGCAGTTGAAGCTAAATCATGTATATCACAAGTATTTGTATCAAAACCATTTGTATCGCATGGATTTGAAGCTAAGCCTTCTACTTCGCATTGATTTGGAGCATAATCATGTGTTTTGCATGGATTTATAGCTAACACGTTTGTTTCGCATGCAGTTGAAGCTAAATCATGTATATCACAAGTAATTGAAGCTAAACCATTAGTTTCTAATGGATTCGAAGATCAGCCTTCCACTTCGCATTGATTTGAAGCTAAATCAAGTGTTGCTCTTGGATTTGAAGCTAACTCGTTTGTTTCCCATACAGTTGAAGCTAAATCATGTATATCACAAGTAATAGAAGCTAAACCATTTGTTTCGCATTGATTTGGAGCTAAGCCTTCTACTTCGCATTGATTTGAAGTTAAATAATGTGTTACGCTAGGATTTGAAACTCACTCGTTTGTTTCTCCTGCATTTGAAGCTATATCACTTATATCGCAACTATTTGAAGCTAAATCATTTGTGTCGCATGGATTCGAATCTCAGCCTTCTATTTCGCATTGATTTGAAGCTAAATCATGTGTTTCTCATGGATTTAAAGCTAACACGTTTGTTTCGCATATGGTTGAAGCTAAATCGTGTATATCACAAGTATTTGAAGCTAAACAATTTGTTTCGCATGGATTCGAAGATCAGTCTTCTACTTCGCATTGATTTGAAGCTAAATCATGTTTTTCGCTTGGATATGAAGCTCACTCGTTTGTTTTTCCAGCATTTGAAGCTACATCACTTATATCGCAAGTATTTGAAGCTAAATCATTTGTGTCGTATGGATTCGAAAATCAGTCTTCTACTTCGCATTGATTTGGAGCTAAATCATGTATTTCGCATGGATTTATAGCTAACACGTTTGTTTCGCATGCAGTTGAAGCTAATTCATGTATAACACAAGTATTTGAAGCTAAACCCTTTCTTTCGCATGGATTTGAAGGTAAGCCTTCTACTTCGCATTGATTTGAAGCTAAATCAAGTGTTCCGCTTGGATTTAAAGCTAACTCGTTTGTGTCGCATGCAGTTGAAGCTAAATCATGTATAAACAAGTATTTGAAGCTAAACCATTCGTTTCGCATGGGTTTGAAGCTTATCTTTCTACATAGCATGAATTTGAACTAAATCAGGTGTTTCGCTTGGATTTGAAGCGAACTCATTTGTTTCGCATGCAGTTGAAGCTAAATCATGTATATCACAAGTATTTGAAGCTAATCCATTTGATTCGCATGGATTTGAAGCTAAGCCCTCTACTTCGCATTGATTTGAAGCTAAAGCATGTGTTTCGCTTGTATTTGAAGCTCACTCGTTTGTTTCGCATGCAGTTGAAGCTAAATCATGTATATCACAAGTATTTGAAGCTGAACCATTTGATTCTCGTGAAAATTAAGCTAAACCATATGTTTCGCTTGGATTTGAAGCTAAGCCTTCTACTTCGCATTGATTTGAAGCTAAATCATGTGTTAGGCTTGGATTTGAAACTAAGCCTTCTACTTCGCATTGATTGGAAACTAAAACTTGTGTTTGGTATGGATTTGAAGCTAACTCGTTTGTTTCGCCTGCATTCGAAGTTATATCACGTATAATCGCAAGTATTTGAAGCCCAGTCATCCGTTTCGCAGGGGATTTGAAGCTAAGCCTTCTACTTCGCATTGATTTGAAGCTAAATCATGTCTTTCGCTTGGTTTTTGAAACTAAGCCTTCTACTTCGCATTGATTTGAAGCTAAATCATGTCTTTCGCTTGGAATTGAAACTAAGCCTTCTACTTCGCATTGAATTGAAGCTAAATCATGTGTTTCGCATGAATTTGAATCTAACTCGTTTGTTTTGCTTGAATTCGAAGCTATATCTCTTACATTCGCAAGTATTTGAAGTTCAATCATTCGTTTCGCATGGATTTGAAGCTAAGGCTTCTAGTTCGCATTGATTTGAAGCTAAATCATGTGTTTCGCTTGGATTTGAAGCTAATTCGGTTATTTCGGATGCAGTTGAAGCTAAATCATGTATATCACAAGTATTTGAAGCTGAACAATTTGTTTCGCATGAATATTAAGATAAACCATGTGTTTCGCATGAGTATTAAGCTAAACCATGTGATTCGCATTGATTTGAAGCTAAATCATGTGCTTCGCATGGATTTGAAGCTAACTCGTTTGTTTCGCATACATTTGAAGCTAAATCACGTATATCACAACTATTTGAAGCTAAACTATTTGTTTCGCATGGATTCGATGATCAGCCTTCTATTTCGCATAGATTTGAAGCTAAATCATGTATATCACAAGTATTTGTAGCAAAACCATTTGTTTCGCATGGATTTGAAGCTAAGCCTTCTACTTCGCTTTGATTTGAAGCTAAATCATGTGTTTCGCATGGATTTGAAGGTAACTTGTTTGTTTCGCATGCAGTTGAAGCTAAATCATGTATATCACAAGTATTTGTATCAAAACCATTTGTTTCGCATGGATTTGATGCTAAGCCTTCTACTTCGCATTGATTTGAAGATAAATCATGCGTTTCGCATGGATTTGAAGCTAACTCGTTTGTTTCGCATGCAGTTGATGCTAAATCATGTATATCACAAGTATTTGAAGCTGAACAATTTGATTCTCGTGAAAATTAAGCTAAACCATGTGTTTCGCTTGGATTTGAAGCTAAGCCTTCTACTTCGCATTGATTTGAAGCTAAATCATGTGTTAGGCTTGGATTTGAAACTAAGCCTTCTACTGCGCATTGATTGGAAGCTAAAACTTGTGTTTGGTATGGATTTGAAGCTAACTCGTTTGTTTCGCCTGCATTCGAAGTTATATCACGTATAATCGCAAGTATTTGAAGCCCTGTCATCCGTTTCGCATGGATTTGAAGCTAAGCCTTCTACTTCGCATTGATTTGAAGCTAAATCATATGTTTCGCTTGGATTTGAAGGTAACACGTTTGTTTCACTTGCAGTTGAAGCTCAATCATGTATATCACAAGTATATGAAGCTGAACAATTTGTTTCGCATGAATACTAAGTTAAACCATGTGTTTCGCATGAGTATTAAGCTAAACTATGTTTTTGTAATGAATTTGAAGCTAAATCATGTGTTTCGCATGGATTTGAAGCCAACTCGTTTGATTCGCCTGCAGTCGATTCTAAATCATGTATTTTACAAGTATTTGAACCTAAACCATTTGTCCCTCATGTATTTGAAGCTAAGCCTTCCACTTCGCATTGATGTGAAGCTAAATCATGTGTTTCGCATGGATTTGAAGCTAATTCGATTGTTTCGAATGCAGTTGATGCTAAATCATGTATATCGCAAGTATTTGAAGCTGAACCATTTGATTCTCGTGAAAATTAAGCTAAACCATGTGTTTCGCTTGGATTTGAAGCTAAGCCTTCTACTTCGCATTGATTTGAAGCTAAATCATGTGTTTCGCTTGGATTTGGAGCTATCTCGTTTGTTTCGCATACATTTGAAGCTAAATCATGTATATCACAAGTAATTGAAGCAAAACCATTTGATTCGCATGGATTTGAAACAAAGCCTTCTACTTCGCATTGATTTGAAGCTAAGTCATGTTTTTCGCTTGGGTTTGAAACTAAGCCTTCTACTTCCCATTGAATTGAAGCTAAATCATGTGTTTCGCATGAATTTGAATCTAACTCGTTTGTTTTGCTTGCATTCGAAGCTATATCTCTTACATTCGCAAGTATTTGAAGTTCAATCATTCGTTTCGCATGGATTTGAAGCTAAGGCTTCTAGTTCGCATTGATTTGAAGCTAAATCATGTGTTTCGCTTGGATTTGAAGCTAATTCGGTTATTTCGGAAGCAGTTGAAGCTAAATCATGTATATCACAAGTATTTGAAGCTGAACAATTTGTTTCGCATGAATATTAAGTTAAACCATGTGTTTCGCATGAGTATTAAGCTAAACCATGTGATTCGCATTGATTTGAAGCTAAATCATGTGCTTCGCATGGATTTGAAGCTAACTCGTTTGTTTCGCATACATTTGAAGCTAAATCACGTATATCACAACTATTTGAAGCTAAACTATTTGTTTCGCATGGATTCGATGATCAGCCTTCTATTTCGCATAGATTTGAAGCTAAATCATGTATATCACAAGTATTTGTAGCAAAACCATTTGTTTCGCATGGATTTGAAGCTAAGCCTTCTACTTCGCATTGATTTGAAGATAAATCATGCGTTTCGCATGGATTTGAAGCTAACTCGTTTGTTTCGCATGCCGTTGATGCTAAATCATGTATATCACAAGTATTTGAAGCTGAACCATTTGATTCTCGTGAAAATTAAGCTAAACCATGTGTTTCGCATGGATTTGAAGCTAAGCCTTCTACTTCGCATTGATTTGAAGCTAAATCATGTGTTAGGCTTGGATTTGAAGGTAACACGTTTGTTTCACTTGCAGTTGAATCTCAATCATGTATATCACAAGTATTTGAAGCTGAACAATTTGTTTCGCATGAATACTAAGTTAAACCATGTGTTTCGCATGAGTATTAAGCTAAACCATGTTTTTGTAATGAATTTGAAGCTAAACCATGTGTTTCGCATGGATTTGAAGTCAACTCGTTTGTTTCGCCTGCAGTTGATTCTAAATCATGTATTTTACAAGTATTTGAACCTAAACCATTTGTTCCTCATGTATTTGAAGCTAAGCCTACCACTTCGCATTGATGTGAAGCTAAATCATGTGTTTCGCTTGGATTTGAAGCTAACTCGATTGTTTCGAATGCAGTTGATGCTAAATCATGTATATCACAAGTATTTGAAGCTGAACCATTTGATTCTCGTGAAAATTAAGCTAATCCATTTGTTTCGCTTGGATTTGAAGCTAAGCCTTCTACTTCGCATTGATTTGAAGCTAAATCATGTGTTTCGCTTGGATTTGAAACTAAGCCTTCTACTTCGCATTGATTTGATGCTAAATCATATGTTTCGCATGGATTTGAAACTAACTCGTTTGTTTCGTCTTCATTTGAAGCTGTTTCATTTATATCGCAAGTATTTGAAGCTAAACCATTTGTTTCGGATGGATTTGAAGATAAGCCTTCTACGTCGCATTGATTTAAATCTAAATCGTGTGTATGGCATGGATTTGAATCTAACTCGTTTGTTTCGCCTGAATTTGAAGTTAAATCATGTATATCACAAGTATTTGAAGCTAAAGCATTTGTTTCGCATGGATTTGAAGATAAGCCTCCTACTTCGCATTAATTTGAAGCTAACCCGATTGATTCGACTGCATTTGAATCTATATCACTTCTTTCGCAATTATCTGAAGATAAATCATTTCTGTCTCATGTATTTGAAGCTAAGCCGTCTATTTCGCATTGATTTGAATCTAAATCATGTGTTTCGCTTGGTTTTGAAGCTAACTCGTTTGTTTCGCATGCAGTTGAAGCAGAATCATGTATATCACAAGTATTTGAAACTAAATCATATGTTTCGCATGGATTTGAAGCTAACTCGTTTTTTTCGCCTGTATTTGGAAATAAATCATGTATATCACAAGTATTTGAAGCTAAACCATTCGCTTCGCATGTATTTGAAGCTAAGCCTTCCACTTCGCATTGATTCGAACCTAAATAATGTGTTTCGCTTGGATTTGAAGGTAAAGCGTTTGTTTCGCATGTAGTTGGAGCTAGATCATGTATATCACAAGTATTTGAAGCTAAACCATATGTTTCTCATGTATTTGAAGCTAAGCGTTCCACTTCGCATTGATTTGAAGCTAACTCGATTGTTTCGCCTGCATTTGAAGCTATATCACTTACATCGCAATTATCTGAAGATAAATCATTTGTTTCTCATGTATTTGAAGCTAAGCCATCTATTTCGCATTTATTTGAAGCTAAATCATATGTTTCGCATGGATTTGAAGCTAACTCGTTTTTTTCGCCTGCATTTGAAGCTATGTCACTTATATCCAAGGTATTTGTAGCTAAACCATTTGTTTCTAATGTATTTCAAGCTAAGCCTTCCACTTCGAATTGATTTGAAACTAAGTAATGTGTTTCGCTTGGATTTGAAGCTAAAGCGTTTGTTTCGAATGCAGTTGAAGCTACATCATGTATATCACAAGTATTTCAAGCAAAATCATTCGTTTCGCATGGACTTGAAGCTAGGTCTTCTACTTCGCATGAATTCGAAGCTAAATCATGTGTTTCGATTGGATTTGAAGCTAACTCGTTTGTTTCACATGCAGTTGAAGCTAATCATGTATATCACAAGTATTTAAAGCTAAACCATTCGTTTCGCATGGATTCGAAGCTAAGCCTTCTACTTCGCATTGATTTGAAGCTAAATCATGTTTTTCGCTTGGATTTGATGCTAACTCGCTTGTTTCGCATGCAGTTGAAGCTGAGTCATGTATATCACAAATATTTGAGGGCTAAGCCATTTGTATCTCATGTTTTCGAAGCTAAGCCGTCTACTTCGCATTGATTTGGAGCTAAATCATGTATTTCGCATGGATTTATAGCTAACACGTTTGTTTCGCATGCAGTTGAAGCTAATTCATGTATAACACAAGTATTTGAAGCTAAACCCTTTCTTTCGCATGGATTTGAAGGTAAGCCTTCTACTTCGCATTGATTTGAAGCTAAATCAAGTGTTCCGCTTGGATTTAAAGCTAACTCGTTTGTTTCGCATGCAGTTGAAGCTAAATCATGTATAAACAAGTATTTGAAGCTAAACCATTCGTTTCGCATGGGTTTGAAGCTTATCTTTCTACATAGCATGAATTTGAACTAAATCAGATGTTTCGCTTGGATTTGAAGCGAACTCATTTGTTTCGCATGCAGTTGAAGCTAAATCATGTATATCACAAGTATTTGAAGCTAATCCATTTGATTCGCATGGATTTGAAGCTAAGCCCTCTACTTCGCATTGATTTGAAGCTAAAGCATGTGTTTCGCTTGTATTTGAAGCTCACTCGTTTGTTTCGCATGCAGTTGAAGCTAAATCATGTATATCACAAGTATTTGAAGCTGAACCATTTGATTCTCGTGAAAATTAAGCTAAACCATATGTTTCGCTTGGATTTGAAGCTAAGCCTTCTACTTCGCATTGATTTGAAGCTAAATCATGTGTTAGGCTTGGATTTGAAACTAAGCCTTCTACTTCGCATTGATTGGAAACTAAAACTTGTGTTTGGTATGGATTTGAAGCTAACTCGTTTGTTTCGCCTGCATTCGAAGTTATATCACGTATAATCGCAAGTATTTGAAGCCCAGTCATCCGTTTCGCAGGGGATTTGAAGCTAAGCCTTCTACTTCGCATTGATTTGAAGCTAAATCATGTCTTTCGCTTGGTTTTTGAAACTAAGCCTTCTACTTCGCATTGATTTGAAGCTAAATCATGTCTTTCGCTTGGAATTGAAACTAAGCCTTCTACTTCGCATTGAATTGAAGCTAAATCATGTGTTTCGCATGAATTTGAATCTAACTCGTTTGTTTTGCTTGAATTCGAAGCTATATCTCTTACATTCGCAAGTATTTGAAGTTCAATCATTCGTTTCGCATGGATTTGAAGCTAAGGCTTCTAGTTCGCATTGATTTGAAGCTAAATCATGTGTTTCGCTTGGATTTGAAGCTAATTCGGTTATTTCGGATGCAGTTGAAGCTAAATCATGTATATCACAAGTATTTGAAGCTGAACAATTTGTTTCGCATGAATATTAAGATAAACCATGTGTTTCGCATGAGTATTAAGCTAAACCATGTGATTCGCATTGATTTGAAGCTAAATCATGTGCTTCGCATGGATTTGAAGCTAACTCGTTTGTTTCGCATACATTTGAAGCTAAATCACGTATATCACAACTATTTGAAGCTAAACTATTTGTTTCGCATGGATTCGATGATCAGCCTTCTATTTCGCATAGATTTGAAGCTAAATCATGTATATCACAAGTATTTGTAGCAAAACCATTTGTTTCGCATGGATTTGAAGCTAAGCCTTCTACTTCGCTTTGATTTGAAGCTAAATCATGTGTTTCGCATGGATTTGAAGGTAACTTGTTTGTTTCGCATGCAGTTGAAGCTAAATCATGTATATCACAAGTATTTGTATCAAAACCATTTGTTTCGCATGGATTTGAAGCTAAGCCTTCTACTTCGCATTGATTTGAAGCTAAATCATGTGTTAGGCTTGGATTTGAAGGTAACACGTTTGTTTCACTTGCAGTTGAATCTCAATCATGTATATCACAAGTATTTGAAGCTGAACAATTTGTTTCGCATGAATACTAAGTTAAACCATGTGTTTCGCATGAGTATTAAGCTAAACCATGTTTTTGTAATGAATTTGAAGCTAAACCATGTGTTTCGCATGGATTTGAAGTCAACTCGTTTGTTTCGCCTGCAGTTGATTCTAAATCATGTATTTTACAAGTATTTGAACCTAAACCATTTGTTCCTCATGTATTTGAAGCTAAGCCTACAACTTCGCATTGATGTGAAGCTAAATCATGTGTTTCGCTTGGATTTGAAGCTAACTCGATTGTTTCGAATGCAGTTGATGCTAAATCATGTATATCACAAGTATTTGAAGCTGAACCATTTGATTCTCGTGAAAATTAAGCTAATCCATTTGTTTCGCTTGGATTTGAAGCTAAGCCTTCTACTTCGCATTGATTTGAAGCTAAATCATGTGTTTCGCTTGGATTTGAAACTAAGCCTTCTACTTCGCATTGATTTGATGCTAAATCATATGTTTCGCATGGATTTGAAACTAACTCGTTTGTTTCGTCTTCATTTGAAGCTGTTTCATTTATATCGCAAGTATTTGAAGCTAAACCGTTTGTTTCGGATGGATTTGAAGATAAGCCTTCTACGTCGCATTGATTTAAATCTAAATCGTGTGTATGGCATGGATTTGAATCTAACTCGTTTGTTTCGCCTGAATTTGAAGTTAAATCATGTATATCACAAGTATTTGAAGCTAAAGCATTTGTTTCGCATGGATTTGAAGATAAGCCTCCTACTTCGCATTAATTTGAAGCTAACCCGATTGATTCGACTG